>NW_015547656.1:601002-626512 GCF_001515605.1 Sinocyclocheilus anshuiensis
TGTGCATTGGCTCGTTTAGTTTACACTCGAAGTAGATTGGTCTCTCTAAGCGAGATCCCAATTCGTCGGTCATCCGACGTGACGTCTCCGTTCCCTCCTTCAGGGAACGAGGGTTACCATACGTAACCGAGACGTTTTTCCTCAGAGGAAGAAAGTCATACAGGTTTGAAAGGACATGAGGGTGAGTAAATTAGTGAACTATCCCTTTAAACTAGAAGACATGCCACATAGGTTGCAGGATATGATTACAAATAATATAGAATATAATATTGTTGCAGTGTTTTCCTTGTGGCAAAGCTTGGCAAAGCGTTGAGGCTTTTTCTGACCTGCATTGAAAATATTAATTGTTCAAAGCTTTTTACATAGTCATCTGGTGGTCAAAAGGATGAACAACACCAAACAAATTTTGTGTCTGAGTGTGCAATTAATTCTTCCTGAACTTTTTATTTATTTTATTATTATAATTTTTATAAAGAATTCTCAAAGTCAATAATCCATTCGGGTGTATTTAGACTAAAATGAGTAAAAATATTAAGCATAAAATCTGTGATATTTATTTAACCATGTCCTTCAACTCGGGATCATTTTGGATTTGTTTATAAATTATATATTTTTCATGTTTCACTATTTTTTGTGTGTGTGTGTTTTTGGATATCATATGTTTCCTATAGATTGAAGTAAAATAATGAAGTAATTTCAACTCAAATCACATGTGCATGTTTTGTATTTATTTGATAAGCTGCCGTGTAATAAGTGGGCGATACTAGAACTGATCCTGATCACATTGTTTATTTTGCAATATCTTTTGCGATCCTTCACATAAGGACGCTTTACTGGAAAACAAGACCACTGTGATCAAGATTACGCAGTGTAGAAAGATCGTCATAACCCATTTTCAGAGTTAATGAGATGAATTACTCTATTAATCATTGAATGATTCATTTAATTTGATCAGATACACAGGAACTCACGGCGGTTTGGAAGAGAAGACACGTGAAGAAAAAAACAACCCTCATGACTCCTGCAGCTCTTTCTCTAGATGTCTCTGTTCTTCTCTTCATCCTGTCGACTCTGATTAACCGCTCTCAACAGATGCCTGACATCAGACTGAATCAGACAGACAGGGAGGAGAAAAACACCAGTGGAAGGAGAAACACAGCAGCCTCTGCCCGGAAAGGTCAAAGCGGTTGGTATTGCGTCAATATCAGTTTTGCGCTAGTCAATAAAAACCGTTTACTCAGTCAATAAAAACAAGGCTACAGAAAGATAGCTACTCACATGAGCCAAGTAACAAACATGAACTAAATAAAGTCAAATGTGACAAATGTGATAAAACACCCCAATATTCATATATGTTTTCAACTTAAAAAGAAGACTAGTCAGGGAAAACTGAAAGTGCAGCAAGTGCATAAGCTGAGGAATCGGAGGAAAAAGAATTTCTCAACCCTAAAAACTTTACTGAATCAATTCAGTATTTCAACCTTTTTTTAAAGAATTAAAGATGTTTCGTCAATGAACCAAGAAGGAATTCTTGAAATTGTCCAGATCACCTTAACTTTGTGTTTGTGTGCTTGAGGTATACCAGCTAACAGGGAATGTTCTCCACGTTCTGGCAAGGTTCTCTCAATGTTATGAAAAATGTCTTCCTGTATCACAATGTTCTTTAAAGTTATCTGAGGCCTGTTTCAGAAAGGAGGTTTAGTGAAAACTCCAAGCGGCAACCTCCCGCTCTCTCTCGTGAAGCCAACAAGGAAGTGACTTAAACTGTAATTCGTCAACTGGCCGCTAGAGGCTGGCTGCAAAAGGGAATCAATCCCATAGACTCCCCATGTTAAAATGCCCAACTTTACAGCAGAAAAAACACGTTTACAGCCTGGTTCAAAAAATGATTTTGGTCTATATAGCTAATTTTGCCCTTCATGACAACTGTGAGGGGGGTGAATTTATTTATAACTCATCCGTTTAAAATATATTAAGCCTTAAAGTTCTGCGTAATTAAGGGCGTGGCCACTTGAGTGACAGGTGGATTGCCACTGCTGTCACCACCGTCGAGCTAGGTGGGCGTGGCTTCAGCAACCAGCTCTGAAAGAGAGGTAAGTTATACTAAGTTACCATGATAACTTACTCTGTGAGTCTAACCTGGTCGGGAGCAGGTTTTCTTCATTAAACCCAGAGTTTCTTTCGGTCTACTCTGCCTTTTAAAAGCGTAAGCGATGTTTAAATCATTCATTCATGCTGCAAAAATGCTTTTCTTACTGAGTATCTTTGTTTTATTTCAAGTACAAATATCGAAAAATTATTAAATCAAAATGCATTTATATACAAGTAATGATATAAGATATTTAGTCTTGTATCCTGGGGGAAACAAGTGCATTTAAATGCATTTTAAGTAATACAATTAAAATTATTGGCCATACGGCAAGAAACATAATCTTAATGCAAATGGAAACAAGATTTTTTTAAAATATTTTTCTTACCCCATTGGCAGATAATTTGCAAAATAAGAAAAATGCACTTTTTTTCCGTGGGAATCATGGGATACCATGAAAATGAAAATTAGTTCAATAATTTAGTTTTCACCTCTGATATTATAACAGTGATTAAGAATTAAACTTACGCTTTGACTTAGTCCTGATAAGGGCAAGGCAGTGGATAATACACATATGAGGCCACAATAGGAGCCACTACATATGGAGCACCAATCTATTACGAGAGATCACTCGAGGGATCCTACATGTAATAGATTCAAGTAGTGAGTACCTCTGCAAAACTCAACTACACAAGAAGTGCTAAGTGATGGAAGGGTAGTCCAAGGTTCCTAAGAAGAAACTGAACTGGACTAAATAAGCGCAATATTTCACCTCAAAAAAGGGGAAGCGCTAAGCAAGCTCTACACCATACCAGCCATCTACGTTGAAGAACTAGTGTTCAACATCCTAGATGAAACTGGTTCCATTCTCAGATTATAGAATCTTGCAAATGTGTTAGGTGTAGCTCAACCTGCAGCTTTACAAATGTCTGCTAGTGAGGCACCATTCGCTAAGGCTGAAGAAGCCGCGACGCCCCTGGTGGAGTGAGCCCTCACTCCCAGTGGGCATGGTAAGCCTCTGGCCTCATAGGCCTTAAGGATAGCATCCACAATCCAGTGGAAGATCCTTTGTTTGGAGACAGCATTCCCCTTCTGCTGACCTCCGAAGCAGACAAAAAGCTGTTCTGAAGATCTGAAACTCTGCGTGCGTTCCAAATAAATGCACAGGGCTCGCACTGGGCACAACAGAGACAGGTCAGGGTCCCCCTCCTGTCGGGGAATAGCTTGCAAGGTCACCACCTGATCCCTGAAAGGAGTGGTGGGGACCTTGGGCACATATCCAGGCCGGGGTCTCAGGATAAAGTGAGAGTCTGCCGGTCCGAATTCTAGGCACGATTCGTTAATGGAGAGAGCTTGGAGATCCCCCACCCTCTTAATAGGAGTGAGTGCAGTCAGGAGGGCCGTCTTCATAGAGAGGGCACCGAGCTCAACTGACTGCAGGGGCTCAAATGGATTTCTCTGTAAGACCTGAAGGACCACAGATAGATCCCAAGAGGGGATGAGGCGCGGCCCTGGAGGATTTAGCCTCCGGGCACCCCTTAGGAATCTGATAACTAGATTGTGTTTCCCTACCGATCTGCTGTCTATGGTGTCGTGATTAGCGTCAATTGCAGCCACGTACACCTTCAGTGTAAAGGCAGACAGGCTCCTATCCAGACCTTGCTGGAGGAAGGAAATGCCCTTCGAGAGAAGGGTAACGATCTCCACTCAAAGAACATCAGCATCCTCACCTCTCACAGAGGTGAAGAGAATGCCACTGAACTTTGGCGGGCGTCTAGCGAACTTAATCGTGTAGCCGAGCGCCGTGACTTTCGTAGCCCGGAGGGCGTAGTCAGTCGCTGAGCACAGTTCCTGCAAGACCTTTGGGTTGGGACCGCCCTCGTGCAGCTCTTTCAATGCCTTGACCTGGTAGACCTGCAGGATGGCCATGGCGTGCAGGGCGGACGCAGCTTGTCCAGAAGCTGTGTAAGTCTATGCCACAAGGGACAAAGAAAACTTACAGGCCCTGGACAGGAGTCTCGGATGGCCCCACCAAGTGGCAGAATTTTGCAGGCACAAGTGCACCACAATCACTCTCTCCACCTGGGGGACCTCCGTATACCCCCTCACTGGACCCCCATCGAGGGCGGTGAGGGCGGAGGATCCAGTATATCGTGTCCTAGCCAAGAAGAAGGCCTTCCAAGATTTCGTCAGCTCCTTGTGCACCTCTGGGAAGAAAGGTACTGGGGCTGGTCGTGGCTTAGAGTCAAGCTCAGCACCCAGAAACCAATCATCGAACCGTGAGTGCTCGGGACAGGGTGGGGGAGACCACTCCAGCCCGATACTTTTGGCCACCCGGGCAAGCACGGCTGCCATTTCAGCGTCTGCCTCGGACTGAAAGTCAACCCCCGTGGGGGCTAGCTCCGCCGATGCATCTGCGTCAGATGGCTCTAGCCCACCCTCCGATGCCACGAGTGATACCTCGTCTTCTTCACGAGCCCCGAATGAGAAATTGAACTCGCCCAAAGACAAGCTCTCAAACCCAACCAGAAGCTCTACTGGGATGCACGACACATAGGAGGATCGGAAAGTCCGCGGGGAGTCACCTGGCGGAGCCATTCCCTCCTCCCTACACTCTTCCCCAACGCACATCGCTGCGGCCTCATACCCGGAAGTAGAAGGACCGGAACGGGAAGCAGAAGTGGTGACTCACGGTCTTTTAGAAAAGAACGCAAGCTGCGAGTGGAGCGTGCCCATGGGCAAGTTCTCACAAAGAGGACATGCAACATCCACGAGCGCCAATTCAGCGTGGGAGCGGCCCAAACACTGAACGCAGCGATAGTGTCCGTCAGAAGGCGAAATGTAAAATCCCCAACCAGAAGGACATGGATGAAAAGGCATGATGTAAACCACACAATTTCACCCGTGAATTGCTCTTTTAGAGGATTTGCTCTTTTAGAGGAAATAGCTCTCAAAGATCGCCGCTGAACCACCCAGGGGTACTCTCACAACACTTAGCTGTGCGTAGAGAGGGAGAGACCACTGTCTGTGCCATAGATCCAACAACGAGAAGATCGAGAGGTGAATGAATGCTGCAATTCTCACAAAGAGATGCTGCATCGGCTCCGAAGAACAGAGCGAATGAGCTAATGCCTATTTATACCCGGATATCCAGGGCGTGGCCAGCTATGCAAATTTTGCTCACCAACTGGCCATTGGCCTTTTCTCAATGATGTCAGAGGTGTCTGGGCTCCCAAGTGCGACCCCTAGTGTCAGACTTCGACACAACATCGAAGTGGCCAACTGAAAGGGAACTCAGAGTTTCCAATCTCAGGGTAAGTCAACTCAGAGTTCAAGTTTCAACTCAGAGTGAGTTGAACCTCCTTATTGTAACGGGTCCCTGGTCTTTAATAATGTTCACAAACTGTTATTTTTACGTCGTTCATTGCGTGTTTTTTTGCTGGAAAGTTGAAGTTGGACATTTGTTTAACATATTTTACAAGTTACTACTTGTTTCAGAATGTTTAGAGAACATTCAAAAGTAATGTTCCCATAATGTTTGCACAATGGTAAAATGGAACATTGCCTTAATGTTCCCAACGTTTTCCCAACGTTCAAAATAACCAAGAAAGAAAGTTTTTAAAACATTTTAAAAACTGGATGTTTTGAATGATCTGAGAACATTTACAAATAATGTTTTCATAACTTAATGGGAATGTTGGCAAAACATTCTCAGAACATATTTTGTTAGCGGGGTAGAAATGTTAAATGACTACTAAACTACAATGAATTTCTGTATGTAGAAAATCGTCTGTGTTTTTTAAATTTTTATTTAATCTCAAGTTTAAAACAGGCCTGTAATGAGAGGATACAAAAACACGTTTGCATTTGCAAGATAAAAATACAGAATCTAGTTTTTTGCAAATCTAGTCTTAATGACATTTATAAGTGGTTTAAAATCTGATTTCACATTAGAAGTGTCTGCTGTGTGAATGAAACATAAAACATTTATTTTCACAAAATCACCACAAACTACAAAACACTTAGAAACAAAAAAAGAGGCAGGACTGAGCTTTTAAATTGCTTGATAATCAGAATTTTAATAGCAACATACAAATAGCACATAAAGTAACATCAATCAGCAAATGTGAACTGGCCTGATCCTTCATTTTACTGGTTAAATTTGGTAACGGCTGGCCAGCCTGTGTGGAAGCGGATCCAATCGAAATAATGCGCCACTTTAGTGTAGACACCAGGATGATTGGGTTCGCCGCATTTATCACCCCAGCTCACTATTCCCCACACGTACGACAAACCAGACTTGTCTGTACACACCAGCGGCCCTCCGGAGTCGCCCTGACACGAGTCCACCTTCCCCTCCAGGTCACCTGACACAGAGAACAACCAATGACAGACAACAGCAACAGGTGAACGAAGAGTCACTTAGCACATGTTACTGTTTATTTGATTAAACTAAAGCTTACCCATTAAATTAAACACAATGCATTGCTATTTATCTGCTCATTTGTATTCAAACTGTTTTTTATTTCTTCCCAAGGTTTCTTTGGAGTTTCACTGGAGGTACTAGTAAGGTACTAATCCTTTTGAAAATACTTTCAAAATATATTGTGAAACATGCTATACAAATAAACGTGCCAAACTCTTATGATACATTTGTTTAATAATATTTTATTGCTTTTTACAGATTCTGGCCACTTTCTATGAAAGCCCATATCCACCTTGGAATAAAAAAAATACAAAATGTAAAAGTTTTGAATCTCACAGTTCAGACTTTTTTCTGCAATTCTGAAAAGAAAAGTTAGAATGGCGAGATATAAACGTGCAATTCGGAGGAGAAAAAAAGTGAGAATTTTGAGACGTAACATTTTTTACAATTTACATCTCGCAATTCAGCATTTATATGTCATGCATTTCTGTTTTTTTGTTTCCACCACAGAATAAAAAATAAAGTTATTGTGGGTTGAGAACTGTGAGTTTATATGTGGCAGATTTGTGAGAAATTGCGAAAATCTGAATTCTGAGATAAATAGTAGCGATTACAGTTTTTTTTTTTATTATTATTTTGTTTTATTCTGTATTGGAAACGGGTTTCCATAACTGTCTGCTTAAAGTTTATGGAAATAAGCAGAGCGAACATTCTGCTAACCATCTGTTGCTGTGCAGGAAAACCAAAGTTGTTTGGGATAACATAAAAACTATAATGATAATATTAGTATCCTCACAAATGTGCAATATTGTTCTGTTTATTATAAGCGTGCACTGCAGTTATAATGTCTGCCACTTTAAATGCTTGAGCTCTTTAAAGTTGAGTGGATTCTGATTGGCTGCCCATGTTTTTATCGTTCATCATATGACGATATTGTCCGTCTGTGTCGTTGCCTTCCTCGTGCTATCGTAAAATTCCTACTACCCACTTCTGAAGTCGTAATTACGAGTTTGTCGCGTTGAAGTGTTTCGCTGTCGGAAAGAATAGGAATCACGGAGGACATCAGGTTCATTCTTGCCTATTTTTTGTAGAAATCGTATTAAAATCAGAATGTATCTAAGACATTTCATCAATATGCAACAAATTGTGAATAAAATGTAGCGTTCCGTTTGTTGCCAACCATATGAACAGTGTACTAGTGTATACATTCATTACGCTATTTATATAGTCAGCTTGCTGACAATTCTTAAGTTTCGGTCAAGTAAACACAGTTTTTGCTGTGTAAAATTCATACTATATGGTTATTTATCACATCTAAATCACAAATGGTTAATTATATAGGCCTACGTAAATATACATGACTGTAATCTTTATATCTCTGAAGTTATGGCTGCTTTCACATGCTATTGGAATTATCGTAAATATGAGTTTACTAGTCGGAAATTGGACATGAACGGCCTCTCAAGTCGTTTTTACAACTGGAAAACAGAAAATTTTGATACGCGTGTTTCTGAGTTTGGGTGGGTCATAGACTTTAAACACGGCGGAGGAGAGAAATATAGCCGTAATACTGTAAAGTTTTATTAATTTTTCCCACAACATCTACATTGCTTTCTCTTGTCATGTATATTTATGTATTTAAATAACCATTTGTTGCAAATTGTATAAATATTGGATATTGGATATTGACTAAATATTGCGTATACATTTTGGCTTTAATAAGATTTCCCCAATAAATAGGCAAGAATGAACTAATGAATTCTCCACGATCCCTGTTCTTTCGGGCAACAAAGTGCTTGAACGTGACAAACTCGCAATTACAAATTCAGAATTACAACGTACACATACCTGCGCACTCCATTCCAGGAAGGAAACGGTCCTTGTAAAAATTCTGGCAGTCGCTGATAATCGTCACATTTGCCCATTTTAGAATCGCTGCTGATATCCCCTCTTCAAACAAACAGACAGAGAGATAAGACCTCAACTTTACCACCACTGGAGTTAAAAAACTCAATATAAGACCAGTTAATGCAACACTGCAACAACAAACACCAACATTATAAACTTGACAGTTGAATGCAGTTGGATTTAGAATGTTGGGAAACAGAATTGTCAAACTTCTCTTAAAGCTAAAATACATGACACAACTTTTGCCCAGATTTGCAGCATGGACGGGTTGGCGAAAATTGCTGAAAGCCTCAGACTATGATTCCATCCAGTTGGAGGATTTCAGATATATTTCATATTTTGAGCCGGTTTTAGAACGTTTTCATTCGTCATGCTTTTTCGCAAATGCATGGCGCATTCTTATTTTTTTTTTAATGCGATATTTATTTATGCAGTGTTTGCAAAACATGTGACTTCCACATGAATGCAACTCTTTATTTTTTTGTCTCTCTCTCTCTGACCAGATGTAAATATATGAATGCAAATCCAGAGCTAGAAAAAAAATGGCCATTCATAATTCTATAACTTCTTTAGTGAGTCTATGGAGATTTTGATGATTTTTGTGCATTATTTGACATGTAGAGCCGAACCTCTATCGCGGCCCCAGCCGGAGATGGTGCAGGTGTCGTTGGGCTGGAACTGTTGGGTGGACCAGGGCACGCAGACGGCTCGGACCGCGGGATTGTCCTGCATGCACTTGTCTGAAAGATTCAGCTCCTCTAGCTGCACCAAAGCGATGTCGTTCGCGTAGGTTTGAGGGTTATATTCATGATGGATGATGATGTTCTTCACCGGGATGCTGTCCGTCGTCGACTGCTTACGATGCTTCATCCAGAGAGAGAACTTGATTCGGAAGGACTTCGGTTTGGGCCTAGAGACACACAAACGTACAATTGGTTTTTAGTAGTGGTTCCGTACAGTTTGATCAAAACGTGTGGTGATTGGTTGTACCTGACGCAGTGGGCGGCGGTCAAAACCCAGCAGCCGCCCAAATACGCCCCTCCGCAGTGGATCGAACCTTCATCCTGAATGGCCACCTGCCACTGTATCTGAGTCTATAAAAGTCACACGCAGAGGTCATTCCTTACTGGTTGGCATTTGTAAAAACCAAAACAAATGGAATTTAAAAAAAATTATAATTCTTTATGTGCTGCCTAGTTAAATTTGATTTGTTTAGTGATTAAATTACATTCCAGGTAGCACAGGTACGTCTGCAAGACGTCTGTTAAAGATCATCTGGAAAGCATCTGCTGTGCACAAACATCTGATAGACGTCTCTAAGATGTCAGTTTTACATCATAAACATCTTAAAGACATCTTCTAAACGTCTATTTGACATCTGATAGGAAACGTCCTATAGACGTATTGCAGATGAGCAAACACTCTAAAAAATGCGTCTTGCAGATGTAATGCAGACGTCAAATAGACGTCTCCGTGATGTACGAGTGCTATCAGGTTATTGTCATATCGACTTTTCGGTTTTTATTTCTCAAGACTGACCGGTAAGGCCTCTTCCCCTCCTACTAAGCGTTTCCTGCGCGTACGGGAAGTCGCATCGTCCTCCTGTTTGTACACATACTCCGTATTGGGAACGCCACACTGCAGCTGGCTCTCTGCAGACGAGCGAATTTCGCTGATCTCTGGAACAACATGATGGAGGGAGTGTGAGCAGATGTTGATTCAGCTGTATGATTCAAAACTAAACACACCAGCCTGAACCTCTGGATCCTGTGGATTCGCTCCAGACACCGACTACAGTTACTAAACTTCAAACTTTGACCAGATCTAGAAGGGGATCCTCCAGAGATTTGTTTGCTGAAGTGACAGACATTAGACGTGACGTTTCAGATGAGTTTGTTCTTACCTGATATCGGATCGGAAAAAACGTCTTCCCTTTTTTTAGTTTTTGTTCCATTGTTTTCTGTAACACAAAGGAAAGAGCAGAAACGTGTAACAAAACTTAGTGTGTAACAAAAATACTTCTGGTCTGTTTGAAGTTTGCAAGTACCTTCTTACAATTATTATCACTGGACTCTCCTATTCGTTTAAAATTCACTTTCTTTCTTTCTTTCATTAATCGGTTCTTTCCCTCATTCTTTCCCTCTCTTGTTTGTTCGTCTTGTTCTTTCTTTCAATCATTCATTCAATACTATCCTTCTAATCGTGTTGCACTTTCTTTCTCTTGTTCTTTCTTTTGTTCTCTGTTCTTTCATTCTTGTTCTTTTTCTGTCTTTCACTCTCTCTCTCTCTCTCGCTCTCATTCTTTCTTTCAATATTGTTCTTCCTTATTCTCTCTTTTTCTTGTTCTTTCTGTCTCTAGTTTCGCTTGTTCTTTGGTTCATTCGTTCTCTAGAAAACAAAAGCACCATAATTGTAACGTGGTTGTGTGAAGAAAACAGATGTGGTTGATTTAAAACATTTTTTTTTGCAATTAAATTCACATAGATTTCTCTCCTCAGGACAAATGAGTCCTGTCTGACTAGGACCTTTGATGAACCTGAAGATTTCTCGAGTTAAAGGAAAAGAGAAGCTGTTTCTGCATTCAGAAGCTGAATCCTGAATATATTGAGCAGTAATGAGATCTCAAAGAGTTCACTGACCATCGAGTTCATCTTCTCCTCCCAGACAGTCCCTGATTCCATCTTTGAAGGTGTGTTGGGGTATACAGACACCCGACGTACAGTGGAACGCCTCTCCTCGACATTCTTCACACAGCAGAAACAGTAAAATCAGCATTATCAGTGCACTTCACGCCAGCAATGCTAAAGTCATGGGTTCAATGCAGTGCTCTGTTCTAAACAGCGACATGAAGGGAAAAACAGATGGGATTATGTAAAACACGTAGCTGTCAGACTCACTTTGGCAGCACATCTCGTCACTGTTGTCTCCACAGTCATCAACACCATTGCAGGTTTTTCCATGGCCTAAACACTTCCCGTTCACACAGATGAACTTACATTCGCCTACTCAGAGAAAACCCATCAGTGTGAGTGAGAGAAGTGTCAAAACAACAGATTAACATTAAACATTAACATGGTGACGGCATCCGAGAGGAAAGGGCACCTGTAGGCTCCTTATAACACTTTGCGACGGCCACCTCAGTGTTTGCTTTGATTGGCTCTTGATTATGGATCGTGCACTCGGCCAGTGAGAGCTCAGATCCCATGCAGCGAATCCTCATACACGCATTTGGCCATTGAGTAGCTTTATCCAGAGCTTTATATTTGATATTAGACGCCTCCTCTGCTCCTCTGAGAGACAGAAAGAACAATGTAAGCAATTAGTACATGTTGAGTCGAGAGAAAGGACGTCTTGTGTGCAGGTGTGTTTACCTGTCGACATTCAGAGGGTTTCGACAAACCACATTTGCTGCAGCCATATTCCAGTCTTTGCCACATACCAGCATTTTCCCCAAACGAGTGTTTATCTCGACCACGTTATTAGACTTAGAGACGCTCACAGTTACATGCACCTTGTCTCCCGCTGGACACAAACATGTATGGAAAAGTTGAATACTTTCTAATCACACACCAAATCATCTGACACTCTTAACCCTTGTATTATGTTCCGGGTCAATTTTGACCCGAACACCTTTTTGAGTTGTTGGAAATACTGGTTAAGCTAGGATTTTATTCTTGAACTTGCATGATTGTTTCTCATTTTGGCCTGCAAAGTTTTGGCATTCTGACATTTCTATTCCGGTAGTGATGTTAGTGGGTCATTTTGACCTGCAAATGTACTGGTTAACGGTAGCTGCAAAGACCTAAAATAATTTTGAAAAACGGTGAATTTTATGTCGTCCTTTTTGCAACTGTTGTCTGACTATTTACATTCATGCAGTTGGCTGACATTTTTGTTTGAAGAAATGCACACTGCGTAGAATTTTTAATCGGTTCATGTTTGTGAATTTTTCTGGGAATCAAACCCATGATCTTAGCGTTGCCATGCTCACTGATGCACTTCTGGAAAGCACCAAAAAATTTAAACGAGTAACTTTAGAAATAAATACATTTGTGACCCTGGAGCACAAAACCAGTCATAAGGTTCAATTTCTCAAAATTGAGATTTATACATCATCTGAAAGCTGAATAAATAGCTTTCCATTGGTGTATGGTTTGTTAGGATAGCACGCCGGACCCAAGAAATCCTCATCAAGTACTTTTAGGGGTTTGGATTTTGAATTGGTTTTGGTTTTGGTCCGTGAGTCTGCTTTTGGTTCATTTTCTTCAGTTTTCTTCATTGACTGGTGATCCGAGTCTGAATTTGGCTTTGGCTTCAAGTCTGGCTCTGTGTTTTCCCCCAAAAGGTCACCAGTTTTATTCTTCAAGCCTAAATCTGTTTTATTCTCCAAGTCCACACTTTTGTTTCTCCCCTCCAAGACTAAATCTTGTTTTTTCTGCAAGACAGCATGTGGATTTTGCTCTGGTTCTGTTGGTGACTCAGGCGCTGGTTGATTCTCCAGACTCTAATCAGATGAAATAAACTTTAATCAAATGGAAACTGTACAACAGTTCAAGTCTTAATTCATATTTCCACAAATGAAGGTCCTAAATGTGACCCTGGAGCACAAAACCAGTCATAAGGTTCAATTTTCTAAAATTGAGATATATGCATCTTCTGAAAGCTGAATAAATAATCTTTCCATTGATGTATGGTTTGTTAGGATAGAACAATATTTGGTCGAGATACAACTATTTGAAAATCTGGAATCTGAGGGTGCAAAAAAATCTAAATATTGAGAAAATCATCTTTAAAGTTGTTCAAATGAAGTTCTTAGCAATGCATATTACTAATCAAAAATTAAGTTTTGATATATTTATGGTAGGAAATGTACAAAATATCTTCATGGAACATGATCTTTACTTAATATCCTAATGATTTTTGGCATAAAAAAATCTATAATTTTGACCCATACAATGTATTTTGGCTACAAATATACCTGTGCTACTTAAAGTCCCCATGAAATCAAAATTAAAGTTTTTTGGGTGTTAGTATCAATATGTTAGTCTTAAGGTTATCTATAAGGCAGTGTGCTCCAAAATTCGCATTTAGAAGATATAAGCATTCAAAGCTTGCAGTTTGTCACTTCCGCCAAAACAGATTTTTTGACGTCACATCGTACTTCAGCTTCTCATCAAATCTTCTGACCAATCAAACGCTCTCTAGAAGCCGAAGCGCCCGCCTCCTGCACTATAAATAGACGCTGAAGCGGCTGAGATCGGTCACTTGTTCACAGTGTAGTATTTACTGTACAGTGAATGGCACATAGTACAATGTAGGCACTAGGGAACGATTCAGATAGTGTAAATATGCTTTCGATTGGTGCAAATGAGGTCTGGTTTCACGTTGTTTCACGCAAACCGCGGCAAACTTTGGCTCCGGTCCAGAGACGCGATCACACGGAGCGGATCATATGCGCAAGTCGGCATATTTTAAAAACTTTTACAACTACACAGCCTCAGCATGATTGTGATCACTATTTTGTTTTACTAAGAGTTTCATATTGAATCTAGAGGGTAATCTATTAAGACTGTGGCTGTCAAATGCGCTTTACCGAACTCAATGGCTCTGGCCCCAGCAGATATAAACAAAACGCTATTGGCTAATTTAAAAAGGAGGTGGGGCTGCTCGATATGTCCCGCCCTCTCTTCCTGTTTCAGTTGAAATTACATCACCACATAGAATAACGCTGCGTGTTTCAAGGCACTTCAGGGGACCTTTAAGACTGGTTTTGTGCTCCAGGGTCACAAATGGGAACGTCTTAAAGTCGTGGCATTAAATTTTGCATGCACTGCAAAAAACGAATATCTTCCTCACTATTTTTGTCTTGTTTTCCAGTACAAACATCTAAACATCAGTAAGTCAAGATACATTTACTGGAGATGCAAAATGAAGATATGAAGCTTTATTTTGAGTTTAAGCTTAAAATAAGAGCAAACTTCTGTCAATGGGGAATTAAAACTTGTTTCTCTTTAAGCAGATTTTCTGAGCTCACTGGCAGATATTTTTCTTATTATTTAAAAATAAAAATCACTTCATCACGATACATTTCTCAGAAAACAAGACTGCTTATCATGTTATGTTTGCATCTTGATTAAAGTTAATTAAATCTTTAAACATTTTTACTGTAAAACAAGACAAAAATACACTTTTTGCAGTGTGATCAGAAGAAACAGTAAAAGTTTTTCCGTATTTTACTAAAGGTGTTTTTTATTTTTATTTATTTATTTTGTAAAATAAAAAATGAATGGAGATCGGTTGGAAGCTGTATAATCAGTCTTTGAAGGTAAATTTGGGGAAACTAATTGTGTTCTCTCTAGACATCTACATTTAGAAAACATCCTTATTTTTTTTTTTTATTATTGGTCTTAAAAAGGATTTTAAAAAGTCTTAGATTTACCTTCATGAAACTTGCAGAAACCCTCAATAATAATAATGTTCCTAATTTAGTTGTCTAAAGAAAGCTTGCCGTTGCATATTACGATTATTGTTCTCCTGCTAAATGGCTTTTGTTTCTCTTTTGTAAATCACTTTGGATAAAAGCGTCTATTAACCCTCTGGTGTTGTTCGCGGTCAAACGTGACCGGACACCTGAAATGTAACTTTTTTTTTATTTTCAGTAAAATCAATGTCATATATTTTAATTCAGTAATATTTTTTATTTTGTATTTTGAGGCAATTCCATCATACTAATTAATATTTATGCAATAATTATAATAAATTTTTCCCATTTAAAATAATAATTAAAAAAATTCTAAAATTGTTATATCTTCAATTAAGGCAGTATTTCATGTTAAAATAGAGACAATGCCTTTAAAATCCAATTTTTGAAGGCAGATTAGTGCCATCTGGTGGGAGTAAAAAAAGAAAAACATCTGAAATGCTGTGCTTTAGCCACTAGATTCCTATAGAGCTCTGTAGAACAGCCTTATAAATGCTCTAGTTGTTTTTAGACATAAATACTTTTTTTTTTTAAGTTGTGGATTTGGATTTATATTTAGACATTCATTCTCAAAGACAACCTTTTGTAAAGGTTTAGAATATATATATATTTTTTTTGAAATGTCAGTTTTTGCATTAATTTTGCTACAGTCAAACCTGAACACAAAGAAAGACATTTTACACACAACCTCAAAATTCAACAAAAATTAACAGGAATGCTTTATCAGAGGTTAATCAATCTGATTTCAACCTCTTATTTGAGATTTCTGGCTCAATTTTGCCATATTGTAACAGCCACACCAGTTAATTTGTGTGTATAATAGTGTGTGTGTGTGTGTGTGCGTGTGTGTGTGTGCGTGTGTGTGTTGTGTCTGTGTGTGTCTGTGTGTGTGTGTGAGAGTGTGAGTGAGTGAGAGTGAGTGTGTGTGTGTGTCTGAGTCTGTTTTGCACTCGTGATATTTTAGTGTCACCCCTTCATTGCTGTGCAGTTTTTTTTCTGATTTGTAGATTGTACACACAAAATAATTCTCTGTATTTTTGCGTATTTCCCATTAATTTCCAATGACGGTCATTTTTGACCGTGAACAGTGTGACTATTTTTTTTATGACCATTTAGCTTTTTTGAATCAAGTCCACAAATTTTTATTTTTTTAATTATTTTTGTGTGTGTGTGTGTGTGTGGTTACATAGCGACTGCCATAAAAGTCATTGAGTTTCATACCATTGCGTAGAAGTAGTGATTTTTAACAATTTTTTTTTTTTCTGGTCTGAAATGACTGATCAACACCAGAGGTTTAAATGTGCAACTCCATCAATCTGAATAATGCTTTATTTTATTGTATTAATTTATTCTTTTGGAAAAATTAACATTGTGACGGAAGAGATGAAGGGTAAAAACAATAACGTGAGATCTGCTAAAACAAACAAACAGTAGTTTGGACGTAAGTCAGATTCAAAGCAGATGAAGTGTGAACATGAGAAGGCGAGCCAAATTTCATCAGAGTTGCAAAATACAATATTTTGCAATAATTCAGCTACATGTTGATGCAACAGATGACTTAACAAACTAAGGTGTCTACCCTGAAAACAAAACTCACGCTGAATGTTTTATAGCAAATGTGAATCACACTATCACATGAAATTAAGAATTATATTATAAATTATAATCAGAAGAGTGCCATTTGTGCTCTATTAGCGCCAGTAGATTTAGCAAAAATAATGACTGTTTTCATGCAGGTTTCCAAGACAGAAACACACTTGACTGAATAATTATCATGACTTGTTTTTATCTTTCTACAGATGAATTCATCAATGATTCATATGATCAGATGAAGTAAGCAGAAACTCACGGCGGTCTGGAAGAGAAGATACGTGAAGAAGAAAACAGTGAGGACCTTCATGACTCCTGCAGATCTTTCTCTCGTGGTCTGTTCTGATCTTTGTCCCGTCAGCTCAGTTCACCCAAAACACTTCCATCACACACACATTCAGACGGAGCAATGATTAACCGCCGTCAACAGAAGACAGACGTGGAGGAGGAGAAAAACAGCAGTGGGAGGAGAAACCAGAGCTTCTGCCCGGAAAGGTCACAACTCTTGGTTTATTCACATTTTAATCATGTGTAAATGTCCAAAATCATATATATATATATAGAAAGAGTCTCTTCTGCTCAACAGGGCTGCATTTATTTGATCAAAAATACTGTAAAAATTAGAAAAATTATTCTAATTCAAAACAGCTGTTCTCTATGTGAATATCTGTTAAAGTGTAATGTATTTCTGTGATGCGCAGCTGTATTTTCAGCATCATTACTCCAGTCTTCAGTGTCACATGATCTTCAGAAATCATTCTAATATGCTGATTTGCTGCTCAGGAAACATTTCTGATTATTATCAATGTTGAAAACAGTTGTGCTGCGCAATATTTTAGTGGAAACCGTGATGCATTTTATTTTTAAGGATACTTTGATGAATAGAAAGTTCAAAAGAACAGCATTTATTTGAAATAGAATCTTTTGTAACGTTATAAATGTCTTTACTGTCACTTTTCATCAATTTAATGCATCCTTGATGAATACAATTATTTTCTTTCAAAGAAAAAAAATATTATTGACCCCAAACTTTAGTAGTCCGTTTAATTTAATTGTACTATTTTTATTATTGTTTACAATAAAAAAAAAAAAAGTTTTAACATGAAAAATTACAGTAACACTTTACAATAAGGTTCATTAGTTAACTACTTGTAGCATTTATTAATCTTAGTTAATTTCAGCATTTACTAATGCATTATTAAAATCAAAAGTTGTGCTTGTTAACATTAGTTAATGCACTGTGAACTAACAATATTTTCATTAATAAATACTTTAATAAATGTATTGCTCATTGTTCATTCATGTTAGTTAATACATTAACTAATGGAACCTTATTGTAAAATTACATATGTCTTGTTGAATATATTTTTTCACCGTATATGTTGTTGTTGTTTTTTTGACTATAGCATTTTTAATGTGTACAGATATCAGTCTATGCAGATAGTTTATTTCTTCCCTATTTATTTATCAGGATTTACTTTATTAGTTGTTAGTGTGAATGTGTCGTGTGCAAATGTTAAATGAGGAACACTGATGAATTGCACAATGATGTTATTTGCACATGAAGCGCAGCAGGATTTCTCAATTCAAACCACCGTTGTGACAGATGCACTGTATGCATGTATTCATTCAAATAAGAGCTGCGTTCATCCGGAGCACAGCTGATCAGAGACTGGAGCTTCAGCGGGACACTGAGTAAACATGCATTGAGTTTGTTTAATCATTAACCTGCATGTCAATCTCCGTCTCAAACTAAACCTATACTTCTGGACTGAGCTGATAGCAAAGAGACTGCAACAAACATACACCGATCATAAGCAGAGTCAGCAATATCATGAAGCTGGGCAAGTTACCCAAAATTAAGAATCAATGGATATACACTTGTGCCATCTTCAGATAATGAATATTATATATGCCAAATTAATACCTTTAAATGTTTCCAACAACTAAGATGGAAATAATATAAATAGAATAATAAAAATGGAGATTTAAAAATAAATTTGATTTTGCAAACCATAACCCAAACATTTTTTTTTTTACTTTTTAAAGTGTATTTTATTATTTTGTTATAATAATTATATGATTTTTACTTAGTTTGAGGACCTACTTAAAGAAACCCTGAACCAGAACATGATATATAGTGGTGTGAAAAAGTGTTGGTCCCCTTCCTGATTTCTTATTTATTTGCATGTTTGTCACACTTTAATGTTTCAGATCATCAAACAAATAATATTTTTCCTCCATTTATTTTATTTTAATTTTTTTGGCTTCAAAAACCTTTTTCTCTTTTAAAAATGTTTTCTCTCTCCAAATTGTTTTTTTCAATATTTTTTTCCAAATTTTTTTCTTTCCCCAAAAACATTTATCTTCTGTAAGAAAAAACAAAACAAAAAAAAAAACTCTTCAAAAGACAGAGAAAGTTTTTTTTAAGAGAAAAGAGATTTTGAAGATAACTTTTTTTATCTGAAGACAAAAAAGTTTTTGACGAGTTATTTTTTTTTAGAGAGGAAATTTTTTTGAAGGGAAAAAGATTTCTGATAACGTTTTTTTGAAGAGAAAAAAGTTTCTGATGAGAGAAAAAGTTTTGAAGAAAGTTTTGTTTTTGAACATTTTAAGAAAATCTGTTGTGGTTCAGGTCTTCCATACATACTTCCTCACAATTACATGTCAACTAAAGCTTTATTTCACATGTAAACTTGCCAGACATACAATTGATAAAGACAGACATGAAATAAAACATTCAAGAAAGAGTGAAAAATGAGTACTTCTGAACAGATGACAGTGGAAAAACACTGACCAGACCAAACACAGCTGGAAAGAGCAAATAAGTGGCATGTGGCCAAGTATGGTGACCCATGGTTAAATAAAACCCCACGAGCAACAAATCACAGCGTTCCAGCACTTCTGAACCCTCTCAGACCCACTAACACTATCTATCAGTGCCTGATGGTGTAACATTAATAACCAGGCGTGAAACACTGAATGCACAGCTCTAATTCTATAGAGAGGTTCAGAATTTAGAAGGAACACGTAAACTTTGCCATTAACTTCATGCACGTTTCTATATTATAGATGAAAGGCACCTAGTGTCTGTCTGTTATAATGTGTTGACTGAAGATTTATTCTTGTGCAGTTTAGCGTTTCAAGCAAGTGTTTTAAGATGCGTTTTCGTTGCCCACCTGACAAGAGCTTGTTTAATGAGAATTCATATTCATAAGCACAAATCATTTAACATAATCAGGCAACAAGCTTAAAGAAATGTGAACATTTTCATTTGTAGTAAATCAAAAGCCTGCTAACATTATATACATAATGCATAATGTTGTTTTTTCAGTATTTTTGTCTTGTTTTCCAGTATAAATATCTGGAATATATATATATATATATAGAATTATCAAAATTTTGTGACTTTACACTTAAAACAAGAACTAATATTTGCTAATGGGGTCAGAAAAAAAAAAAAAAAAAAAAACTAAAACCATAAAAACTGTTAATTGAAATAAAATAACTGTGATAAAACTTATATTATTTCAGCAAGTTACCAAGGAAAAAAGTTCTAATTTTCAATTAGTAAAACCTTATTAGTAAAAAAAAAAATATATATATATATATATAGATATATATATGTACAAAAATAGACATAAATAAAAATACATTTACTGGAGATACAAAATTAAAGTATTATGTTGTTGTTTTTTTTGTGACTTTATGATTAGAACAAGATAAATATCTGCCAATGGGGTCAGAAAACAAAACAAAAAACTTCAATTTAAAGGGAAAACACTTGCAAATATTTGTTCTTGTTTTAAGTGTAAAATCACTAAATTGTGATGGTCAAATATCACGTGATCTACTTGAATTATTTAGAGAAGCACTCTTTAAAATGCTATGGAGAAAGTCAAACAGTGTCTAAAAGAGGCAAATAAACTAAAAAGACTGATGAAAACAGTCTTGAACCAGCACTAACATATATTAAAATCAATGTATCACGTTTTATTGTAGGCTTATTTATTGCGTAAAATTTAGTCTTGACTTGCTGTACAATTTATATGAGATAATCTGTTCAGAGAATAGATGTTTCCCTATAGATTTATATTACAGCTGTGGCATGTTGAAGCTATTGGTTCTAAATGTGCAGGCGGTTGTTTCTTCATGCTATATTGATTAATACAAAATAAAAAGTAATTACTGGCCTGGTAATGATTAATAGGCTAGTCTTATTATAACAAATGCTACAGTTAAGAACTATGGTACATGGCCTTCAGATATTCCAAAAGATGGCAGATTAAATCATTAAGAGCCTGATGAACTGTTAAGGAGTTAGAAATAAACAATATCAATGTAAGAAAATGTTAAGTTAGATTGACTGCCCATGGCATATTGAATTGGAACATTCTGTCAAACTATAGCCCATAAGTGCCTAAATAATATAAAATACATTATATCCTATGTAAAGTAATTGTTAACTATGATGTTACTTTATTGCACCAACTTTGCATAGATGTTAGCACAAAACACCAGTTCACAAACATAAATGTACAAGCAAACACACAAACAAATAAACCTTATGAGTGAGCATGACCCATTTGAACGAATCAAATGAATAAATGACTCGATGACTTAATCATTAAGACATTTACCACCACCTACTGGCAGTTTTAGTTTATTATTTAGAGGGTCATTTCATTAAAGAAATAATTTCATATTTCCATAGTAATAATAATAATAATAATTCATTATTAAAAGTATAGTTCACCCACCCAAAAATGAAAATTTTGTCATCATTTACTCACCCTCATGGTCCAAAAGAGTATATGTAATACATTTTATGTTGAATCAAACAAAATATTTCTTGCTGAAGCTACTTTTTGTAATGTCTGTTTGATGCTTTACACAACCATGACTTTAAATGATCTTTTGGGAGTAATTTCTCGGCCAGATTAGATGTGTGCTTAATTAGATGAATTAATCACCACATCATGTAATTAATTCGATTAAAAGTAGTTTTAATCGCTTACCAGACCTAATATATATATATATATAGACAAAAATGTGGAAGAATATAATTTTTTCAGTGTACTTCAGAATTACAGAAAAAAAATTATGTTTGTAAAATAGGATAAACTGTATTTGATTATTGTACAACATATCTGGTATTAAACATTAAAACAAGAACATGCACAAAAAAAAAAATCAGTCCCACCCGCTACATTTAAAACATTAAAAATAAAACTTTTATACTTACAGTTTAAGGTGAACAAAACAACCCCTTTCTAGAAAAAAACAAAAAGATTGTACTGTTTCCTCTCAGCATGATTGTTGGCTGATTATTATTGCTTTCAAATGAATATGAATTTTGTGAATTGCTTGGAGCGTCTAAACTTGTAATCAGCATAATAATCTCTAAGACACTCAACGTCTACAGGCTGTGCAGAAACACACACACACACACACACACACACACACACACACACACACACACTCACACACACAATCACACACACTCGAACACACACACACACACACACAACAGGCACACAATGTAACACACACAAGCAGACAAACATATTTGGTCTTTAAAATAAAACGCTACATTCATTACAGCAGCTGTTTTCTGATTGGACGTCAGCGACTTTCTTCAGCCATCTGATTGGCTGAACAAACGTAAGACTCTGTATTTAAACTACATGGATAAATAAGTGTTCAAATCGTCAGGTTTGAGGTACATGTCTGCTAGTTACTGATGACTGAACGTCGACTTTGGTTTGAAATGGTCAGTGAATGTGTTTCTCTACAGATCACTACGCCGCCCTGCTTTGGTGCTTCAGTGACCGTCGTGATGTGCTTGTCGTGTTCTTTCCGCGTCAGCGCTGATCGTCTGTCATCACGGCGAGTTTGTCGGAGAACACTTCAGACTGCTGAGAGCTGCGTGGATGCGGAAATGAAGACGAGACTCCATTGAATAGTCCTTATAATTCAACCTACAAACACACAAATACAGTCAGATTCATCAAGTATTGCTTAAATTATGGTGTTGATTTTCGAGCAGCTGCCTGTTTAAACTACTCAGAGGTAGTCAGTATGACCAAAAATGAACCTCTTCTTTAAATGACGCTCTGACGCTTCTCGCAATAAGCGCTGTTAAAATTGAATGATGAAATTAATTTCTCCACCAACTGTAATTATGTGTTAAATCCGACAAAGTGGTTTAATAAGGAATGCAATCATCTAGTGAAATACAAATTTTGAACACATTTTACTATATAATTTCTTTTGGCCCTTGAACTTGGCATGTGGGACAATGCACACTGTGCCATATTGTGCCATCAGCCCATTTTGTGCCTCAGTTTCTCGCCTGCCACAGAGGATGTGCTAAAGATGACATAAGACCTTGATATTAAACTTACTGCACAAATGAAATCCAAATTGTGAGCACATTTTGCTGCACCAATCATTTCTTATGGACCCTTGAACTTGGTATGTGGGACAATGCACACCGTGTCATATTGCACCATCATCCCATTTTGTGACGCTATTTCTCAGCCACTTCAGAGGATGCGTTAAAGATGACATAAAGACTTGATATTAGAGTTACTGCACGAATGAGATCCAAATTTTGAGCACTTTTTTCCAATACCAGTCTTTTTTTTGGACCCTTGAACTTGCCATGTGGGACAATGCACACTGAGCCATATTGCGCCATCAGCCCGATTCGTGGTTCTGTTTCTCAGCCGCTTCAAAGGAGGCATTTAAGAAGACATAATGCCTTTATACTAGAGGTACTGCTCTAACAAAATCCAAATTTTGAGCACTTTTTGCTGCACCAATCTTTTTTTATGGACCCTTAAACATGGCATGTGGGACAATGCACACAGCCGTATTGCACCATCAGCCCAATTTGCTGCACTATTTCTCAGCCGTTACAGAGGATGCATTAAAACAGACATAATAAATTAACACTAGAGTTACTGCTGTAACAAAATCCAAATTTTGAGCAAATATTTTCCAATACGCCAAGCTCAAAGACCAATTTAAAAAACTGATACCGTAAAAGTGCTCAAAACTTGGATTTCATAGGGCATTAACTCCAGTAAACTCCTTTTATATTTCACTTCATTCGATTGTAACAGCGCATATTGTGTGCAGCACCACAGACTTAAGGAAGTGTGTTATTGAAGAGATATCACTATGAAAGCTTTAAGTTCTCATTTATTTCAGAAGGGACATGTACACGTATGAAAGCGCACTCACTTGGCGTCCTCGATGAAGTGCGTGGCTTTGATGTAATCGCCCTGCTGCTTGTAGAGTAAACCCAGCTCATAGAGGGTGAAGGGGATCAGATAGTGATCGTAACGGATGTGCTTCTCACTGTGAACACACCAAGTCATCATCGAACCTACAGCTGATTCACATCACAGCAACAAGCCACTCGAGTGACTTACAGTCACTTTACCGTAACTTAAAAACAAATGTTTACCTGCTCAGCACCTGTGTGAAGCAGAGCTCAGCCTGCAGTAATCGGCCCAGATGCTTCAAACACAAACCCTTCAACATCTGAACCAGACACTGATCATCAGGATGGAACTCAGACGGGTCTGAAACACACACACACACACACACACACACACTCTCTATCTCAGTGGAGACTTTGCACGGACTTCTAGAGTTGATGACGAATCCCATAACGCAACCCCTCAGAAACCTTTTTGCATATTTTTAATTAATTAAAACATGATTTAATATATTTATTAATCCAGCTCCCTGTAGTTTTCTACCAAAATAAAAGCTTGATGCTTTAATGTTTGAAAATGAGGAATTAAGACAATACTAAAGCCACAAATATTAGTATTGTACTTTTACAGTTATACTTTTATCATATGATGCCATCACATTATTTTTCTTAAATAGAATTGTTTTATTTTACAGTGAAATATTATATTAGTAGTAATTCTTAGTTTGTTTAATATTTTATTTAGTAATAATAATAGTAATAATTATTATTATTACAATTTGGTCAAAATGTGTGATTATCAATTTGACAATCTTAACAATAATAATAATAATAATACATATACTTATTACAATCAAAAGTTGAGAATATATATATATATCAGTATGACAATATTATTATACAATATGATTATTATTATAATTTTTTTAATTATTATTATTATTTTTTGTGCCAAATTGTGCAGCAAACCTGGAGCTCTTAAAAAATTTTTTTTTTATCATAAAAATAGCTATTTGCTTTTTTTCCCTCAAATTGTGCAGCCGTAATTTATGAGGTCAAACGCAGTAAAACGCAGAAAGTTGATAAACATGTCATTAGATCTTTGCGGTGTGTGTGTGTCTCACTGGGATCGTTGCGTAGCTGCTCCTCTGCTCTCTCGATGGTGATCAGTAAACTCTCAGTGGCATCCGCACGTTTCCCAACTATAGTGAAGCCGTTCCACACATACATCATTTCCTGTGTGAGGAAGAACCACAGATGCATCACTTCCTCCTCTCTTCATTTACACGTGTTTTTGGTGTGTGTGTGTGATAGTGAGAGTGTGTGCGTGTGTGTCTGTGTGAGAGTGTGTGTGTGCGTGTGTGTGTGTCTGTGTGAGTGTGTGTGTCTGTGTGAGAGTGTGTGTGTGTCCGTGTGCGTGTCTGCGAGTGTGTGTGAATGTGTCTGTGTGAGAGTGTGTGTGTGTCTGTGTGCGAGTGTGTGTGCGTGTCTGTGTGTGTCTGTGTGTGTCTGTGTGAGTCTGTGTGAGTGTGTGTGTCTGTGTACGAGTGTGTGTGTGTCTGTCTGCGTGTGTGTCTGTGTGAGTGTGTGTGAATGTGTCTGTGTGAGAGTGTGTGTGTGTGTGTGCGTGTGTCTGTGTGAGTGTGCGCGCGCACGTGTGCAAGTGTATGTGTGTGTAAGTGTGTGTCTGTGTGCGAGTGTGTGTGCGCGAGTGTATGTGAATGTGTGCGCGCGCGTGTGTGTGTATGAGCATGCGCGAGTGTGTGTGTGTGTGTGCATGTGTGA
>NW_015547656.1:626755-628662 GCF_001515605.1 Sinocyclocheilus anshuiensis
GAGTGTGTGTGTCTGTGTGAGAGTGTGTGTGTGTGTGTGAGCCGCACCAGCGCAGGAATCACCAGTTTAACGGGCGTGGCTGACGAGTATCTGCGTGATTTCCTGATGGCGAACTTCTCCGTCGGGATGGATTTCCCGGCCAATCGCTGCTTCAGTCCCTCCACCTGCCTACAACACACGCGGCAGAAAGTCAGCCTCAGCAAACGCAGGAACAGACCTGAGATCAGAGCCAGACTCACCTGAACAGCTCCACCACGTCCTCTCCGCTCGTCTTCAGCTCCTCCTCAGACATCATGCTCAGGATGGCAGCTTTCTGATAAACGTAGATGGCCTGCGACGCCAGCAAACACTGATCAGCATTTATTCCTACAGTGCTTTACACTAAAGCGAGCAGATTTCCTAGTTGAGTGCAGTGCTATTTTACTATATTTGAGATACTATTTTATTAATATTTTGTATCAGTTTATATTTTTATATTTTACACTTTTATTTGAAAGTTTAAGTAATTTTGTTGTGTTTTTGTTTATATAATTTTTATTTCAGTTTAAGCTATTTGAAGTTAAAATCAATAAAAAGAGAAATTTTTCCTTTATATATATTTATTTATTTATTTATTTATTTAATACTTTTATAGTTTCATAGTTTTTGTATATTTACTTATTTTATACTATATAGTTTGTTTTATTTTATTTAAGTTAATGTTTATTTTTTTCAAGTAACAAATTTATTTTATACTTTTATAGTTTTTATATATTTACTTTATACTATAGTTATAGTTTTTTATATTTTATTTCATTTCAGTCAATGTTTATTTTATTTCAAGTAACAACATTTAAAAAACATTTTTTTTTTAATGTTTTAATTTTAGTTTCAGTTTTAGTTACCTGTAACAACCCTGATTAAATGTCAAAATATCTTTGAAATCTCACTTGTTATTATTAATAAATTTAATAAATAGGGGACCATACATTTAGTATGTTTTTGTTTTTTTAACTGTTGTGCGTTTATTATAATAAATAATTATTATTACGTTTTAATACAGCAAAAATCACACTATTAAAACAGTTGCAAAAAATCTAAACATTATTACTATTATACATATTATTATAAGTATAATATAACATATTATATTATACTTTTCAAAAACACATTATAAAATAAAAAAAAAAAACAAATATGATAAAACTTAATTAACAAATATTTTTTTTAAATTCTAAATGTATTTATTTGAATACATTGAATATACTGTATACAGTAATTTTTTTGTTATTTTATGTTTCTGCTTTTGGATCTATAATTCTAATAAACCATAATTCTAGGCTCATTTTGAGACAAAGCATGTGCTTTCTACAAGTGTAATTGTTTAGTAGATTATTTTTATTTATGCATCTCTTTTGTATTTTTACCAAATGTGGTAAAGGTAAGCTGTGACTTTAAAAGAACTTTAAAAGTGTGTTCAAAACCCAGATCTAGTCACCTTACTTTATACAATACAGATCGCTTCAAGCAGCTTCATATTAATAAACAGGAAAATAATAGTATTAATGTTATGAAATTCATTAGTTATGAATCAAATTCAGTTCCAGCTGAGTCATTATTCAGATCAGTTCAGCGCTGTTTTTAACTGATAAGAGTCAGTGCAGTTCAATCAATGATATTAGTGAATATGAGGTGTGATTTGTGTGTGTTACTTTAGACCAGCGGCTCTCTCGGCACAGCAGGTCTGCGTATCGATACGCGTCTCTCCACTGCTGCTGGAACGAGTGACACCACATCAGCTCCCAATAACACAGATGATGGATCTGACGCCACTGCTGCTGCGCGGAGATACACTCCTGGAACTTCACCAGCGCCTGACACACACGCACGCACGCACGCACGCACGCACGCACGCACGCACACACACA
>NW_015547656.1:628799-629282 GCF_001515605.1 Sinocyclocheilus anshuiensis
ACGCACGCACACACACACACACACACACACACACACACACACACAATACACACACAATACACACATGCACGCACGCACGCACAATTTATAAATACTTTATAAATACTGATAGTGCAAAAGTGTTAAGTCATCATAAATCCCTCACCTTCTCAAAGTTTCCCCTCAGTAAGGCGATGCGAGCTGAGTAAAACAGGATAATTGAGCCCTGGGGGAAAAACATTGACATTTCATTGAGTAACGCTACGGAAGATTCATTTTTAATGAGTCATGATCATCTTTCATTATGGAAACATTATGCTAAACAACAAACTAACAGCATATTAGTTTGTGTAAATATGAGTTGAGTAAAAAATACCGTGTGTGTGTGTGTGTGAGAGAGTGAGTGAGTGAGAGAGAGTGAGAGAGTGTGTGTGAGTGATAGAGTGAGTGTGTGTGTGTGTGTGTGTGTGTGTGTGAGAGAGTGAGTGAGTGAGAGAGGGAGAG
>NW_015547656.1:629400-630112 GCF_001515605.1 Sinocyclocheilus anshuiensis
TGTGTGAGTGTGTGCGTGTGTGTGTGTGTGAGTGTGTGTGTGTGTGTGAGTGAGTGAATGTGTGTGTGAGTGAGTGTGTGTGAGTGAGTGTGAGCGAGTGAGTGTGAGCGAGTGTGTGTGTGAGTGAGTGAGTGAGTGTGTGTGTGAGTGAGTGGGAAAATACTTGATCACACCCTTAAAGAGACTGTAAATGAGTAATATTAACAAAAACAATGCATCACATCTTTCTGAACTTTTATTGCAGGAGCATACACATACACAGTGTATATTTTACGATACCTTTGAAAGATTATGTGTATCTTTAGTCAGATGCGTCTACATTGTGACTGGGCCTCAGATGCAATCAACTGAAACTGTTTACAAAAAGTGTGGCCCAAATGGCTCATGTAATTAGCCCATTAGGTCAATGCATCAAGGGGAAGTCGTGGCCTAATGGTTAGAGAGTCGGACTCATAACCCAAAGGTTGTGGGTTCGAGTCTCGTACCGGCAGGGATTGTAGGTGGGGGGAGTGAATGTACAGCGCTCTCTTCCACCTTCAATACCACGACTGAGGTGCCCTTGAGCAAGGCACCGAACCCCCAACTGCTTCCCGGGAGCCGCAGCATAAATGGCTGCCCACTGCTCCGGGTGTGTGTTCACGGTTTGTATGTGTTCACTGCTGTGTGTGTGCACTTTGGATGGGTAAATGCAGAGCACTAATTCCGAGTATGG
>NW_015547656.1:630335-630840 GCF_001515605.1 Sinocyclocheilus anshuiensis
GTGTTCACTGCTGTGTGTGTGCACTTTGGATGGGTAAATGCAGAGCACTAATTCTGAGTATGGGTCACCATACTTGGCCACATGTCACGTCACTTTCACTTTCATCATGGGCTCTCCATGGGAGAGGTCCTATTCAGGTCATCATGAGGTTACACTATCAGTGGCTCTTCATGGGGTATTATTGTATTGTTTGTAGCACATTTGTTACCAGATATAAAGGTCTGGTCTCACAGATAGCACATTGGGTTAAGATTGTTTGAAGGAAGATATGCTAACATCACTGCTGAAGAACTGATACACTGCTACCTTCAATAAATTCTTCTCGCCACAAGAACTTTGGTCAAGCTTACTTATTTTATGTATTAGAGAAATCTAGTATATTGGCGAGCCACTAGGGCTGTGACGGTGGCAGATTTTATAATAAACTACGTGCATGCAATACCGTGGTCAGTTAAGTCATGAAGTTACCAAAAAGGCGATTAAAGCTGCCTTAAAACTGTGCATG
>NW_015547656.1:631984-635020 GCF_001515605.1 Sinocyclocheilus anshuiensis
ATACATGTTTACTTATTTCCAGTTTTGTATACCTATTAAACTTTATGTAAGTTATTTGTTATTTTATATTAGGCATAGCTTGCCCTATAGCATGGTGTATTTGTATTTGTTTTGTTAATGAAAGTTCTATGTTTTATATATACGCTAAAGTGAGTTTGATGTTGTATTTTGTTGTTGCATTCAAGCGATTGACGCCTAACTGCCAATAATTCGAAAGTGAAAGTAAAATGCGCACGGCGCTTTTAAGCTATTTAAAAGCGAAGGAAAGCGAGGAGAAGAGGGAAAATTCAAATGAACTAAAAACGAACAATTGCTTTACTCCGAATTGCCGCTATTTGAAAGTTAAAGTAAAATGGGCACACCGCTTTTACAAGCTATTTAAAAGCGAAGGAAAGCAAGGAAAAGAGGGAACGCCCCCGCGGTGATACCAGTGTTGTCACACGTCGATTAACCGGTGGGAAAATTTCCTCACCGTCACAACCCTAGTAGACACTAGAAAGACTCAACCTGTTGCGACGCGGCAGTGTCGCGTCCGGTGTAGAAGCGGCTCACTGTTCCGCTACTGTTATTACTGTTATTACACTTGTATACAAAACTTCGTATTATGCTTGTTATAGAGTGCATGACGTCACGTGCAC
The DNA here is from genome assembly GCF_001515605.1 of Sinocyclocheilus anshuiensis. Classification (NCBI taxonomy): domain Eukaryota; kingdom Metazoa; phylum Chordata; class Actinopteri; order Cypriniformes; family Cyprinidae; genus Sinocyclocheilus; species Sinocyclocheilus anshuiensis. The sequence goes on from NW_015547656.1 coordinate 632,623, forward strand.
TACCGCCGGTGGCAAGCGACCACCGCGGTGACGCGGTTGTCACGGCGACCGTCACAGCCCTATGAGCCACCCAAACTATTGCTCAGCCAAATACAGGAAAATCTAACACCTTGAACCATGAAACTTTCAAGTACCAAAACACTGAACTTGCACATGAATATAATATATCAAAAGTTCAACAAAATGAGTAGGAAAAAAATACTTTCTGAAATAAAATAAAGTTCTATGTCACTTTGCATACGGTTTTAGTCATGTTTTCCCAGCAGTGTGTAAAATCCAAAGTGTTTCCACACTTGGGATTCAAAACGTGAAGGTGCAGAAATAATTCTGGAAGAGGTTCGCTCTCGCTGATGTCATACGCCGATTGGTCTGTGCGCGGCTGCTTCAAGTCGAACACACCTATACATTATACATTTTGTTGGAATAAAAGCGCCAACTTCTCCCGACCACCTCTTAGGAAAAGTAAAATAATTAAATATAAATCAATTCTGAGTTTTTAAAAGAATCGTGATAGTTAGGTGAATCGATTTTTTCTCCCACCCCTAGTACATATATGTGCAATATGCAATATAACATAATAATTATTATTAATATAAATAATATAATAAATCATTACTAATACTAATTCTCTGCATGTGGATATAAATGAAAATTAATATTGGGGGTGGAGGGGTTATATTGCATTGCATGTTCTAATCTATATTGTGTCTCTTTGTACTGAACTGATTTTTTAAAATAAAAAATATATAAAAAATATTTTAATGTATATTTTTGAATTGTTGCTTATATGCAATAACATTACAAACACAATATTTTTTAAATATAACAGATTATATAATATTTTTGATACAGGCAACAGGAGGGAATTCTTGATTTCAGACTCACTTGTAGATTTGATAACTTGTGCGTATTTTGATTCCTCCTTTAATAAAACTGATCATGTTTTCATCCTGAAATACAGAAAATGGTGATGAATGAGATTGTGTCTTTGTATATTTCTCTTATATTTTACCTTATTTAATGCTGATTAATAAAAACAATTAGGGTTCACTGACCTGCACGAATGTCAGCGTGGCTTTCTGCAGCAAACACTCAGCGTAGCAGATCTCCGCATGCATCTCGTCTACACACACACACACACACACACACACACACACAAACGCACGCATGCACGCACACGCACACACACATTTTATTATTTTATTTGGATTCACAAGACAAGCAACAAAAATGGAATCCAAATACCTTGATTAAATGCCACTGATTAAATGTAAGAATTTAATTCAAAAGATGATGCACACTTTTCTAAAAATGGCTTTATAAAGGTAAAAATGCCCATAAAAGGTAAAAATCGATTTAAACTTATTGGAAAAGATTAATTTCTATCAGTGTGAACTGACCACAGCACAGAATATAAAGAATATTAAAAACTTTAGGAGTCAGCTGTCCACGGCAGTCCTTAAGATACCAGCACAATAACACATTCAGCAATTATCGTTATCGATAAAATCCCAGAAAAAAGCGAGATATTATTTTTTGTCAATACTGCACAGCCCTAATTCAGACGTGTTTCCCAGCACACACTCAGCGTCTCAGACGGCTCACCTGCTTTCAGGCTGTCTGGCGACTGTTTGGACATCAGGCTGGAGATGGACCCCACCACCGAGTTTCGTTTCCTGAACCTGCAGACAGACGGGACACAGATCAGAAGCAGAACGCGTCCGAAGCGTCTCATACTGGACGTCGTGATCAAGCCGCACCTCTGGCAGGTCTGTAAGGCCTCTTTGATGGTCGCCATCCCGGCCTGGATGTCTTTGTGCTCGAAGGTCATGGTGGCCTGCATGACCAGAATACTGCTGTAGCCCAGAGCGTGATACATGCTGTCCTTAGACCTGCAGAACACACAGAACACCTCCGCATGATCAACAGGAGCTAAACAATCTCAATAAGAGTTGTTTATCCAGTCAGAGCTCTTTTAGTGTAACTGTAGTCAGATCTTGACTGGTTTTGATCAAGTAAAGGTCAGAATAACTGCAGTAATATCTCCAGATGAACTCTTACTGGACTGAAGCAGCTCAGCTTTACTTGATTCTCCATCAATCATGTTTTAGAGTCTCAAATCTGATCCTCAGGATCTTTTGAGGAGCGTTTGTTTCCAGAAGCTTTACTTTCACTGTTCCTCAGCGGAGGAATGATCTTCACAAGCCTCCAGAACATCTCACATCTTCTGAGGAGCCTTTATTTCTTCAGCTCTCAATCACTGCATTATATGCTTGGAGCATTTCACTCTCATCTCACTGAGACAGATTACTGCAGATATAGAGCCACGACTGATATTTAGATCATTTTCAGTATCTGCTCTACTGTTAGAAAGATCTCACTGATTTACATTACAAGC
>NW_015547656.1:636660-640037 GCF_001515605.1 Sinocyclocheilus anshuiensis
TCACTGTTCCGCTACTGTTATTACTGTTATTACACTTGTATACAAAACTTCGTATTATGCTTGTTATAGAGTGCATGACGTCACGTGCACTACCGCCGGTGGCAAGCGACCACCGCGGTGACGCGGTTGTCACGGCGACCGTCACAGCCCTATGAGCCACCCAAACTATTGCTCAGCCAAATACAGGAAAATCTAACACCTTGAACCATGAAACTTTCAAGTACCAAAACACTGAACTTGCACATGAATATAATATATCAAAAGTTCAACAAAATGAGTAGGAAAAAAATACTTTCTGAAATAAAATAAAGTTCTATGTCACTTTGCATACGGTTTTAGTCATGTTTTCCCAGCAGTGTGTAAAATCCAAAGTGTTTCCACACTTGGGATTCAAAACGTGAAGGTGCAGAAATAATTCTCAAAGAGGTTTGATCCTCTGCCTCTGTCATGGTTTTGCTTTCTCGCGGCGGCTTGAAACGAATACGCCGTCATCTAATTCAGCAGCACTGCGCATGCAGACCGCTCGTTGTATGACAAAGCACCGCGAGAGCTACAGAGAGCAGATGGCTTCGCATGCTTTCGAATCGCTCTCGCGGTACTTTGATGTCATACGCCGATTGGTCTGTGCGCGGCTGCTTCAAGTCGAACACACCTATACATTTCGCCCTCTGTTGGAATAAAAGCGCCAACTTCTCCCGACCACCTCTTAGGAAAAGTAAAATAATTAAATATAAATCAATTCTGAGTTTTTAAAAGAATCGTGATAGTTAGGTGAATCGATTTTTTCTCCCACCCCTAGTACATATATGTGCAATATGCAATATAACATAATAATTATTATTAATATAAATAATATAATAAATCATTACTAATACTAATTCTCTGCATGTGGATATAAATGAAAATTAATATTGGGGGTGGAGGGGTTATATTGCATTGCATGTTCTAATCTATATTGTGTCTCTTTGTACTGAACTGATTTTTTAAAATAAAAAATATATAAAAAATATTTTAATGTATATTTTTGAATTGTTGCTTATATGCAATAACATTACAAACACAATATTTTTTAAATATAACAGATTATATAATATTTTTGATACAGGCAACAGGAGGGAATTCTTGATTTCAGACTCACTTGTAGATTTGATAACTTGTGCGTATTTTGATTCCTCCTTTAATAAAACTGATCATGTTTTCATCCTGAAATACAGAAAATGGTGATGAATGAGATTGTGTCTTTGTATATTTCTCTTATATTTTACCTTATTTAATGCTGATTAATAAAAACAATTAGGGTTCACTGACCTGCACGAATGTCAGCGTGGCTTTCTGCAGCAAACACTCAGCGTAGCAGATCTCCGCATGCATCTCGTCTACACACACACACACACACACACACACACACACAAACGCACGCATGCACGCACACGCACACACACATTTTATTATTTTATTTGGATTCACAAGACAAGCAACAAAAATGGAATCCAAATACCTTGATTAAATGCCACTGATTAAATGTAAGAATTTAATTCAAAAGATGATGCACACTTTTCTAAAAATGGCTTTATAAAGGTAAAAATGCCCATAAAAGGTAAAAATCGATTTAAACTTATTGGAAAAGATTAATTTCTATCAGTGTGAACTGACCACAGCACAGAATATAAAGAATATTAAAAACTTTAGGAGTCAGCTGTCCACGGCAGTCCTTAAGATACCAGCACAATAACACATTCAGCAATTATCGTTATCGATAAAATCCCAGAAAAAAGCGAGATATTATTTTTTGTCAATACTGCACAGCCCTAATTCAGACGTGTTTCCCAGCACACACTCAGCGTCTCAGACGGCTCACCTGCTTTCAGGCTGTCTGGCGACTGTTTGGACATCAGGCTGGAGATGGACCCCACCACCGAGTTTCGTTTCCTGAACCTGCAGACAGACGGGACACAGATCAGAAGCAGAACGCGTCCGAAGCGTCTCATACTGGACGTCGTGATCAAGCCGCACCTCTGGCAGGTCTGTAAGGCCTCTTTGATGGTCGCCATCCCGGCCTGGATGTCTTTGTGCTCGAAGGTCATGGTGGCCTGCATGACCAGAATACTGCTGTAGCCCAGAGCGTGATACATGCTGTCCTTAGACCTGCAGAACACACAGAACACCTCCGCATGATCAACAGGAGCTAAACAATCTCAATAAGAGTTGTTTATCCAGTCAGAGCTCTTTTAGTGTAACTGTAGTCAGATCTTGACTGGTTTTGATCAAGTAAAGGTCAGAATAACTGCAGTAATATCTCCAGATGAACACTTACTGGACTGAAGCAGCTCAGCTTTACTTGATTCTTCTGATTCATGGAAACCAAAAACTGTCTGTAATTTGAGTTCGAATGGCCTCTGGAACCTGCTCTGCTGACCACATTTGAGGCACTAAATTGGTACGTACAGAGATGTCAACCATTGGCCCGACGGAAAGCACTTTTATGCCACCACATCATGCGCAAGCGCCCAAGAAGATCATCTCACGAACATCACGAACAGAGTTTAACTGTCAATAAGAATGATCGTAAAACTAATCAGTCAGTGAAGCTTATCTGTACAATCATCCGTTCTTCAGATTCCAAAAAGTGTTACTTTTGAACCCTATATAGTCTACTGTATCATATTTGAAATGCACATTTCTAAGGTCTCTAAATGATCAACATGATCAAAACCTGTTGTACACAATCTACTACATGTCATCTGATTGATAGTTTTAGTATAATTGTAAAAACGTCCACCTTTCTGCTGTGAATCTTTACTGATTTAACTTTTATATTGTTAGTAATATTTCAAGACGAACACTTTCTGGACTGCAGCAACTTAGGTTTACTTGATTATCCATAAATCATTTTTCATCAAATCTGATCTTTTGATGAGCGTTTGTTTCCAGAAGCTTTACTTTCACTGTTCCTCAGCGGAGGAATGATTTTCACAAGCCTCCAGAACATCTCACATCTTCTGAGGAGCCTTTATTTCTTCAGCTCTCAATCACTGCATTATATGCTTGGAGCATTTCACTCTCATCTCACTGAGACAGATTACTGCAGATATAGAGCCACGACTGATATTTAGATCATTTTCAGTATCTGCTCTACTGTTAGAAAGATCTCACTGATTTACATTACAAGCCGCAGAATCTCATCATAAAAAATCAGCATCTGCAGCAAATTCATATTTTTAGCTCAGTTTGTGAATAAAATTGAGCTGTTTTTCCTCCATATTCTCAGTGTATCAGACTATATGAGCCGTAAAAGCCTGATTTATCAGAAAACACACACACACACTCACTCACTCACTCACACACACACACACACACACACTCACTCACTCACTCAC
>NW_015547656.1:640289-641306 GCF_001515605.1 Sinocyclocheilus anshuiensis
TCACAAACACACACACACACACACACACACACACACACACACACACACACACACACATAAAGTTAACTACACCAGTTGCCATAAACCAGTAATAAACAATACTTTTACAGAATTTAAGCTAATGACATTTTTAAAATCTGTTAATATGAACTAAAATGAACAATAGTATTTTTACTAACATTAACAAAAATGAATAAGCGCTGGTGAAAATACATTGTTCAGTTCACGTTAGCTAATTAACTTATTTAACTAAATGTACCTAGTGCTAACAAATGTGACCTCATTGTACAGTGTTTACCAATATATGAAAATAGAGTAACACTTTACAATAAGGTCCTACTAGTTAAATTAATTAGATTAACTCACATTAAATGAATATTTTTGTAAAGTGTTACAGAAAATAAACATGTGACCAAATGAACTAAAACTGAACTGAAACTACTAACAATTAAACTGAATTAATTTGACATTTACATTTCGCAGACATTTTGATCAAAGCAACTTACAAAAGAGGAACAAAAGCAGACGTCAACATTCTTACAAAATAAAAGTCATCCTGAAGCAGTGAAGCGCTTTACCAGGGTCTGAGCAGATCCAGCGCTTCAGAGAACTTGTTGTTGAGGACGAGGTTGAGGGCCATGCTGCACTCCTCTATAGACGCACGCAGATCCATCTTAGACGCCCTGAACACACACACACACACACACACACACACGTGTTTCATTCACACTGATCAGATACTCACACTGGAATGCGATCGAAAGCATCTTCAAAACAGTCCTGAAATGCACAGAACAGAACATGAACATAAACACGTGTTTGAACATGTGAACACGTGACACGCATGAGTTCAGATCAGCTGTGAGTTTCACTAACACACGGTCTCGATTTACAACTCAAATTCGGACTGTCGCAAACCTGATGCCTTCATCACCATATCCTCTTTTATGAAATTAATACTTTTGTTCATCAAGGATGCATTAAATTGATCAAAAGTGACAGTAAAGACATTTATAA
>NW_015547656.1:641844-665006 GCF_001515605.1 Sinocyclocheilus anshuiensis
AACAGCTGTTTTACATTCTAATAATATTTCACAATTTTTACTGTATTTTTGATCAAATAAATGCAGCCTTGGGGGTAATTTTTTATATTTGGAATGAACCAACATATCCTGCAGACAAAACGTGGTTTACAGACATAAAAATAAAAAAAGAATAAAAAAAAGAATAAAAGTAGTTAAAATATTAAAAAAATAAAATATAGTAAATAAAACATTCAAATATAATTTAAAAATTATAAAAAAAATTAAACATTAAAATAATAAATCAAAACAGAAAACAATGAAGGCACAGTCAGATTTCACTGAGAATCTCTCTCACATAATAACCTGTCAACGGATCCTGTATTTCTAGTTTCGCTGAATGAGGAATTACAAAGCGTGTATGAATTTCTGGCCTCAAGCATTTAATTCACATAATGCTTTTTAATTCTAACCACTGCTGATTATGAGTGAACTTTTACAGAGATTCCTCTATGAATCACCGTAGCTGAAGTTAAAGGACAAATCCAACAGCTTTCAATACAGAAATGTCCAGAAAAGTTTAAATGTCAGTCATCTGAAACAATATTACAGACGATTGCATTATACCGGGCGTCAGTGATCCTGCCCGACAGACGCCCGTCACGATTCTAATGCACGAGGAGCTTGATAATGCATCAGGACTCGTGTAAAGAGTGTGCTACTGTCATTAATATTTCACTACATCTGACAAACTGCAAAGGAAACAGCAGCACTTAAAAGAACAAAACGATGCACTGACCTACAATGACAATCTCACAAAAACGGCTTCAAAGATCTTCATAATGTTTTGATTTTGTAGCTGGGAGTCAAACACACACACTCTCTCTCTCTCTCTCTCACACACACACACTCTCTCTCTCTCTCTCACACACACACTCTCTCTCTCTCTCTCACACACACACTCTCTCTCTCTCTCTCACACACACACTCTCTCTCTCTCTCTCACACACACACTCTCTCTCTCTCTCTCACACACACACTCTCTCTCTCTCTCTCACACACACACTCTCTCTCTCTCTCTCACACACACACTCTCTCTCTCTCTCTCACACACACACTCTCTCTCTCTCTCTCACACACACACTCTCTCTCTCTCTCTCACACACACACTCTCTCTCTCTCTCTCACACACACACTCTCTCTCTCTCTCTCACACACACACTCTCTCTCTCTCTCTCACACACACACTCTCTCTCTCTCTCTCACACACACACTCTCTCTCTCTCTCTCACACACACACTCTCTCTCTCTCTCTCACACACACACTCTCTCTCTCTCTCTCACACACACACTCTCTCTCTCTCTCTCACACACACACTCTCTCTCTCTCTCTCACACACACACTCTCTCTCTCTCTCTCACACACACACTCTCTCTCTCTCTCTCACACACACACTCTCTCTCTCTCTCTCACACACACACTCTCTCTCTCTCTCTCACACACACACTCTCTCTCTCTCTCTCACACACACACTCTCTCTCTCTCTCTCACACACACACTCTCTCTCTCTCTCTCACACACACACTCTCTCTCTCTCTCTCACACACACACACACACTCACTCACTCACACACACACACACACACACACACAGAACAAAGGTGAATGAGTATAAATGTGCTGCAACAGATTTTCATGAATGATCCACTCATGAAGACACATGTGTAGTTTACTTGTGAGAAAACAAGAATTAACCTGTAAACAGACAATCAGACTTTCACTGGAATGCTGGTAAACCAGTTTGCCCTTTCAAACTATTTAATGTCTTATAGACATTGTGGTGGTGTGTGTCTTTGGCAGGGTGTGTGTGAGAGAGAATGTAATTCCTCTGTTTTAAAATCAGACCTGGGTATTTAACATATAATATATTCAAGACTTTTCATAACATCTGTTATTTCACTATAGTTCAGTCAATATATAGTCACAATTACAAGAAATATTTTTTTTTCACTCTAAGGCAAGATTATTATTCTTAACTAAAGCTAAAACCATTAAAACATTGCTGTTACTTGAAATAAAATAAACATTAACTGAAATAAATTATATAAAAAAAACGTAGTTTTTTTTTTCAGCTAGTAGCCAAAGCAACATTTCTTATTTTCATTTAGTTTAACTTAAAGTACTAACATAACTAAAACTGAAATAAATATGAATAAAAGCTAAAGACATAAAAAAAAACTAATAAAAATAACAAAATAAAATGTGAGCTATAATTAAAAGTGAAAACAGAAAATATCCAAATAAAATCTAATTTAAAATATCGACAAAAACTATAATAGAATCAATGATTCTAAAATAACGCCGACTGGATGTCCATAAACTCAAGCATTTAACAGCATATTCATTATATTTTTATTTAAACTGTTAATGTTTTTTATTTAATGTTTGAATAAATCACCAGCCACCATTTAATATCTACATTTCAATAATGAACTGGAGCAGAAACATAATTATATCATTAAACACAAAAACTCTTAAATGTCGGTATACAACTCAGTTTTGAGTGTTAATTATTACATCTAAAAATAAACAGCAATTGAATTTAATAGCTTGGACTTTTAATATTAAAGTAATTCACCGAGTGACAGGGTTCTCTATATAGTTTACATCTTCAGTTGAGAGAAGAAAAAAATGTCATGTTACCTGATATATATTCAAACGAATTAACATCGAATTGAATGGTGAAATTATGATGCCACAGACAGGACAGATGAAAGAGTGTTAAAGAACAATCAGACACTGAGAAACATCTGCTGGAATATCATAAGCAATTATATAAGCATTTCAAATGAGTGATATGTAGAACAGCTGACTAGCGTCACGAGGAGTGAGTTTGTGGTCTGTGTGTCTGTTTTATGAAATGCAGAAATGCTCTTAGTCGCATTTAACAGCTCAACAAACAAATGAACGTGTGTGTGTGTGTGTGTGTGTGTGTGAGTGTGTGTGTGAGTGTACGTGTGAGTGAGTGTGTGTGAGTGTGTGTGTGAGTGTACGTGTGAGTGAGTGTGTGTGAGTGTGTGTGTGAGTGTACGTGTGAGTGAGTGTGTGTGAGTGTGTGTGTGAGTGTACGTGTGAGTGAGTGTGTGTGAGTGTGTGTGTGAGTGTACGTGTGAGTGAGTGTGTGTGAGTGTGTGTGTGAGTGTACGTGTGAGTGAGTGTGTGTGAGTGTGTGTGTGAGTGTACGTGTGAGTGAGTGTGTGTGAGTGTGTGTGTGAGTGTACGTGTGAGTGAGTGTGTGTGAGTGTGTGTGTGAGTGTACGTGTGAGTGAGTGTGTGTGAGTGTGTGTGTGAGTGTACGTGTGAGTGAGTGTGTGTGAGTGTGTGTGTGAGTGTACGTGTGAGTGAGTGTGTGTGAGTGTGTGTGTGAGTGTACGTGTGAGTGAGTGTGTGTGAGTGTGTGTGTGAGTGTACGTGTGAGTGAGTGTGTGTGAGTGTGTGTGTGAGTGTGAGTGTGTGTGAGAGAGTGTGTGCGTGTGAGTGTGTGTGTAGTGTAATGTAATGGCATAAGTGGATTACACGCGTTAGGCTACAGATCACTGGCTCAAACACACACACACTGTTCTCAGTGAACAAGCAGTAATATCTGTGTCCGATCAACAACAGACTATCTGCAGTGGAAAAAGCACAAGGTCAGTGAGAGTAACTGGATCTGCTGTGCGCGCACACACACACACACACACACACACACTCAGTCATTATATGCTGTTGTGAATATGAATTACTGCACCTCTAGCAGTTGAGAGACACACACACACACTCACACTTTAAAAGCCTTTCATCAGATGATCTCAAACACACAGCGCCATTACGAGTGTGTGTGTGTTTTTAGGATAAGTGGATACCAATCCACAACGGCAGGCTGAAGCACCTGGTTGCCATGGAAACATTTCTGTGAGGTGACAGTATTAGATAAGAAATGACGTGCTACGGCACTGACACGTTATATTAGACTTTTTCTGTTATTAAAATGACCATAACAACAGTAGTTATGATGGTAACTATGGTATTGCCATGGCCTTTTACCATGGAAACACTAGATATGATGGTATCCATGGTACTGCCACAACAAAAGACCATGGAAAAACCCCTCATGATGATAACCATGGTATTACCATAAAAACAGAACATGGAAACACTAGTTTTGATGGTAACCATGGTATTACCATAAAAACAGAACATGGAAACACTAGTTTTGATGGTATTACCATAGTATTGCCGTGAACTTTTCCCAATAAAACACTAGTTATGATGGTCACTATGGTATTGCCATGACCTTTTACCATGGAAACACCAGTTATGATGGTAACCATGGTATTGCCATGATGACTATATGAGATGGAAACATTAATTATGATGGCAGCTATTATTGGCATTGCCATAAACATCTACCATGAAAACACCAGTTATTATAGTAACCATACCAAGTTGTCATGTAGATACTGATAGTGCACCGTGGGATTATGCAGCACTTTTTATAAGGCTATTGTGCTTTACCTTCATGACGTCACAGCCGTTGCATAATTATGCAAATGACGTTTACCTGAACACACACACACACGCGTTTGTTATTGACACCGAGTCAATATGTAATTAAATCACTGTGACTGACGAGTCTCGTGAAGAAATCTAGACAAACACACAGCGACTTCCGCGTCCGAGAGGAAAAGAGCCCTATGTAGTGTGACAGCGCCTCGACACCTAATGAGCAACGCTGTCACGGAGACACGGTCAGATATTTGACACTCACCTCCTCCGGTTCCGCGCCGTCCGCTCCGTTACCGACCTGAGCCATGGCGCTTGATTCCCTGAGTTCGGCGCGGAACGTTTGCTCACATTAACAGTCACACATCTGGATCCGTCCGGGATCTCCGCCTAGTGCGCTGCTGCTGAAGGCGGCTCTGCGGCGGCGGACTCGGTTCAGCCTCTCGGTACGGTCGGAGGTGTGACGTCTGGCTTACCGGACACGCCCACCGACGCGTCACGCACGCGCTTTGCGATTAGAAACAGTGTAATAATATTTATAATAATTTAATTTAATAAAGTGATAAATAATACCCCAGTTCTGTTTTACGCAACGGTTTGTGTGAACCGGAGGCAGAATCACGGGGAAACCTGAGCTCATGAATATTAATCGAGTTGATTGGTAACCTTCCTGACACATATCCTGATTAATATTCATAAGCCACGCCTCGTCCACAGCAGGCTTCGCTCATTGGCCAGCAGACTGGCGCCCGTCACGTAATTAATATTCAAGAGCCGTAGTAGGCTTCCTAAACTGAGCGCCACGCACAGTATACACTATATAATGAATGCCAAGGGTGTAGAATTTAGTAGGGACGCTAAAAACAACATAAAAGCTCTCTTTATTAAATCATGAGCATGTTGACTACAATAGCAAAGAACTTTAGATGATATGAAACTATGGTTAAAAATCTATCATACATCCGGAAATGTTTGGGTTAGTTGTCAACTATTTTTTATAGCGCCGTCAAACGATTAATCGCATCCAAAATAAGTTTTTGGTTACATAATATATGTGTGTGTACTGTGTATATTTATTATGCATTTATATAAATACACACACATGCATGTATACATTTAAAAATATGTTTTGTTTATATATAAAATATTCATATTTATATATAATATAAATTATATATTAAAATATATATGTAAATATTACAAATAATAGAAATGGAAGTCCCTCCGCTCAAGAAGGCACATGTACAGGCCCCTCAAACTTCACCACATCGAGGGGCCGATGGACAGGGCACCTGTAAAATCTTGGATCAAATACTTATTTGACTCACTGAAATGCAAATCAATTTATGACCTTTATATACCGTGTTTTTTCTGGACTTTTTGGTTGATATTCTGTTAAAATTCACTGCCTGTCAACAGTTTTTGTTTTTCTTCTGCTCACCAAGCCTGCATTTATTTAATCAAAAATACAGCAAAAGCAGTAATATTGTGAAATATTTTTACTATTTAAAATACCTGTTTTCTATGTGAATCTCTGTTAAACTGTAATGTATTTCTGTGATGCGCAGCTGTATTTTCAGCATCATTACTCCAGTCTTCAGTGTCACATGATCTTCAGAAATCATTCTAATATGCTGATTTGCTGCTCAAAAAAACACTTATTATTATTATTATTAATATTTAAAACAGTTGATTACATTTTTTCAGGATTTTTTTGATGAATAGAAAGATCCAAAGATCAGCATTTTTCTGAAATAAAAAGCTTTTGTAACATTCAAAAGCTTGGTTAGAGACTTCTTTAAAAAACATTAAAAATCTTGCTGGTACAAAATCAGCAGGGGATCAGATAATTATTTTCCCCACTGTATATATATATACTGTATATAATTAACTTTTGGTTTTCATCACATTGGAAATACAATGTGCACACGTCATTGTGATGCAGTAACAAACAGCGAGCTGCTTTCCAAGTCTGCATTTTGAAGGCCCTCAGCTGTTAATAAGTCTGAAATCACAACACAGGCACCAAAGAGTACTGAAGATCAGTTTAATGCGTATTCACACAGGTAGCACATGCGAGTGCTTTATAATACAGATCTCGGGGCGTCGGAACGTGCGTGTTACGGCTGAATGCATTCATTAAAGACAGCGTGTGTGATATTAGCAGATATAGTGTGCGTGATACAGACTCGCTAGTGTGTGTTTACTGTATGATTAGAATGTAGCTGCCCTGTGTGCAAACACACAACAGTTTAATGCTCAGGTTTAACATGTACTTGATAGTGTCACATCTGACAAACATCCGTCTAGGGTGCGTCGAACTAGATTTGCTGTATTTTCAGACACTATTTAAGGCAAATGTCCCTCAAATAGTTCAGAGCTTAACTGTAGCGTGATTGTAAAACACACCTGAAGTCTGTAAGTTCACTGCTGATGTGATTTAATGCTCTGAGAGAAAAGGAAAGGCATAAATCTGACCTGTCAGTCAGCATCAGAATCAAATCAGACTTCACCTTTATTCGTGCCTCTCTCTCTTTTCCTGCAGAACGACACCTGTCTGAAGTATCAAAAAGCACTGACGTCAAGGCATTGGGATTCATCTGTGACACGAAACCTGACGGCAAAGCTCCAAGAAGAGCTGCTGAAACACCCTGTGATTTACACTAAATCCTCACGAGGAATCGGCCAAGACGCTCTTCTTATCAGCGCGATCGCATAAAACTCTCTCCGACGGCGGATAAAAAGCCAGATTCCAGAATAACAACACAACAATAAAAGCAGGACTTGAACTCCGGCGGTGTCCTCGTGTCAGCTCCGGTCCGCACTGGAAACAGAGCAGAGATCAGTGAGACCGTCTGCAGCTGTTTAACAGCTCTTCTAACGAGAGACATGACAATATCCTCCGCAACGAACACAAGCAACATTTGAACACCAGGCTGTTCTGGAGTTCTTAAAGGGATAGTTCACCCAGAAATTAACATTTGCTGAAAATACCCTCAGGATCATCCGAGATCATCAGGTTTGTAGAAATGCAGCATTGCATCAGTGTCTCAGCAATGGATGCTCTGCAGTGAATGGGTGCCGTCAGAATGAGAGTCCAAACAGCTGATAAAAACATCACAATAATCCACAAGTAATCCACAGCACTCCAGTCCATCAGTTAACATCTGGAGAAGACAAAAGCTGAAACTAATCCAGCATTAAGACAATTTTAAAGGGATAGTTCACCCAAAAATGAAAATGACCCCATGATTTACTCGCCCTCAAGCCATCCTAGGTGTGTATGACTTTCATCTTTCAGACAAATCCAATCGGAGTTATATTTAAAAATGTCCTGGCTCTTCCAAGCTTTATAATGGCAGTGAATGGGTGTTATTTTTCAATAGTCCAATAAAGCGCATCCATCCATAATTAAAAGTGCCTCACACGGCTCCAGTGTGTGAATAAAGGCCTCCTGTAGCGAATCAATGCGTTTTTATAAGAAACCTATCTGTATTTAAAAGGTCCGGTGAGAATATGCTCATCTCGTTTGTTTACAGGAGCAAAGGAAGCAAAGTTTCCTTACTTTAGCAAAGGAAGACCAGTCCCTTGGCTTATATCGAAATCCTCCGACATTCTTCTTTGCAAATCTTCGTTTTGTGCTTCTAATTCGTGACCGGTGTTTTGTTTTGTTCTTACAGACGAGCTTACGCTACGCCTACGTCATCTGCCGTAATGAACGCGCGTACAACAGTTAGCAGAAGCTAGAGATTACGGTTTATAAAGTTTTAAATATGGATATATTTCTTACACAAACTCATCGATTCGCTACAGGAGGCCTTTATTCACCTCTGGAGCCATGTGAGGCACTTTTTATGATGGATGGATGCTCTTTATTGGACTTCTTTTGGACTATTGCAAAATATCACCCATTCACTGCCATTATAAAGCTTGGAAGAGCCAGGACGTTTTTTAATATAACTCCGATTGGATTCGTCTGAAAGAAGAAAGTCATACACACCTAGGATGGCTTGAGGGCGAGTAAATCATGGGGTCATTTTCATTTTTGGGTGAACTATCCCTTTAAAATTGTCTTAATGCTGGATTAGTTTCAGCTTTTGTCTTCTCCAGATGTTAACTGATGGACTGGAGTGCTGTGGATTACTTGTGGATTATTGTGTGTGTGAATAAAGGCCTCCTGTAGCGAATCAATGCGTTTTTATAAGAAACCTATCTGTATTTAAAAGGTCCGGTGAGAATATGCTCATCTCGTTTGTTTACAGGAGCAAAGGAAGCAAAGTTTCCTTACTTTAGCAAAGGAAGACCAGTCCCTTGGCTTATATCGAAATCCTCCGACATTCTTCTTTGCAAATCTTCGTTTTGTGCTTCTAATTCGTGACCGGTGTTTTGTTTTGTTCTTACAGACGAGCTTACGCTACGCCTACGTCATCTGCCGTAATGAACGCGCGTACAACAGTTAGCAGAAGCTAGAGATTACGGTTTATAAAGTTTTAAATATGGATATATTTCTTACACAAACTCATCGATTCGCTACAGGAGGCCTTTATTCACCTCTGGAGCCGTGTGAGGCACTTTTTATGATGGATGGATGCTCTTTATTGGACTTCTTTTGGACTATTGCAAAATATCACCCATTCACTGCCATTATAAAGCTTGGAAGAGCCAGGACGTTTTTTAATATAACTCCGATTGGATTCGTCTGAAAGAAGAAAGTCATACACACCTAGGATGGCTTGAGGGCGAGTAATTCATGGGCTAATTTTAATTTTTGGGTGAACTATCCCTTTAACTAAAATACGAGTCCATAAAAAGCTTCCTCCAGTGAAAGTGGCACCCATTCACTGCAGAGGATCCATTGGTGGGCAAGTGACAGAGTGATAAAGCCCTTCTTGGATTGGCCTGAGGGTGAGCACATTTTTGGGTGAACTATTCCTGTATCGTGAGGCTCACTATGATGTTATGATGGTATTATGATGATGTCACACCTGTGAGGCACGTGTTCGGTGGTTTGAGGCGCTTCTTTCGTATCTCGGGTCTCTTCGCAGACGTTCGTCAGACTGACGGCTGAACACAGACACAGAGACGCACTGTTATTACCACAAATTTTAACTAAACTAACACGAAATCTATTAACTGAAATAATTCATGCAGACTATAAATTAAATATATTTAAAATAATCTAATTTAATCAAAATGCTAAAAAAATATATAGAACAATATATAGAATTCATTTTTTTTTGTTAGCAAAAACTATAATTTTTAAAAGGACATACCAGGATTGGTATAGTTAACTAAAACCACAAAAAATTACTTTAATAAAAAACTTCAACTGAAATAAATTAAAATATATTTAAAAAATGCCAAGGCAACATTTCTCACTTTCATTTAGTTTAACTTGATGTACTAACATAACTAAAACAAAATATAGACAAAAATAAAATCAAGAACTGACAAAAACACAACAAAATATATAGTGTTTTTTAATATACATACATATAAATAGCAGTGTTATTTTAGTATTATTTGTATAATAGTGTAGTTTTTATTAATATTGTGAAGAAGCTTTTATTTTCATATTTTCAGGTTTCCTTTTAATTTTTAGTAATTTTGTTATGTGCGTTTGTCATTTTTATTAGTTTTTAATTTTAGTGCTTTCCCTCAAACTTATTTCAATTAGTTTCAAAGGCAACATCTCTACATCTTCGCTTAGTTTGTGTCATCTTTATTTCAATTAACGATAATGTTTTTAATAGGTTTAGTTTTAGTTAATGATACTAAGCCAGATACACAGTATAATACTATAATAATAATAATAATAAATTAAAATATAAAAAAAAACAAAAAACAAAACTGAAGATGGCAAACTGTACATAAGAGTTGATCATTAGAGTGTGAATGGTTGGATTCTGTGAGCAGAGAGACGTCTGCAGGAAATCAGTTACTGACCAATCGAAGTATCCCAGAGGGCCGTGCGATGCTCTCACGAGTGTGTTATTACCTGCTCCGGCGTCTGTCTCGCTCTCCTCCTGCAGCGAGTCGATGTACTCCTGACTCAGAGTCTCGTCGGCGTCTCCGATGAGGTAGATGTTTTTAAAGCGATGATACAACATGGAGGCTTTAAACATGATCGCCTCGCTGCCACGAAACCAGCGCATCTGACCACACACACACACGCGCACACACACACACAAGCGCACACACACACACAGACACAGACGCGCATACACACACAGACAAAACACGCGCACACACACAGACACACACACACACACACACACACACAGACACACACACAGACAGACACACAGGAAAAAGTGGTATCGGTGCATCCCTAGTGTAAACCTTAAATAAAATAATGAAATTAAGCAGGTTTATACTGGATTTTCGAGCGTCATTGAGATCCTGATGTCGCCATGAAGCCGGTAGAGTAAAGAGTCTGTGACGGACAAAGAATGAGCTGAAACACACAAACACACACACACACACACGGTTAGAGATCTACACACACACACACACTCACTCACTCACTCACTCACACACACACACACACACACACACGGTTAGAGATCTACGCACGCACACACACACACACGTCGATTCAGTGTCTGGGAGTGATGTGTGTGTCTCACCTCTGAGCTCTTCCTCTCTGCTGCTGCTGTTGTTCTGCTGTCTGTAGAAACACTCAGTTAATGACGAGAACTACAACACCGACTAATATCATAACTTTTATAACTATATGATTATATTGCAATAAGATCAACTATAACAATAACTGATAACTATAATGATAGCAATAACCATTATAACTATAACAATACCATTAGCTACGATAATGATAATGCATCTAACTATAAAAACAAATACTAATACAGCTATAACAATAACTAATGACAACTAGAACAACAACTAGCACAAAAACGATTACAAATATTACAATTAGGGCTGTCGCTAACGATTATTTTGGTTTGGTTTGATTATTCTGATGATTAATCAAGTAATTGGATAATTATAATTTTTTTTTGAGATAATAAAAATAGACCCAAGCAAACAATAGCCTTTAAAATGAATTAAAATACATATATAATAGCAATGAGGCAATAACGCATTATAACACATGCCTGACGATTGTTTTTACACGTTACTGCGCGATCTAATCCTTGTTTAATATTTACTAAACAACATTTAATTCAAATGTCCACTTAATCTTTAATATTTGGCCGTTTCTTTACGACATGAATATGTGGACATCAAAACATGCAAACTCAGAGCGAGGGTTTGAGCTTTTATTTTGAAATCGCGATGAACAGTTTGCATGTTCAGAAAGATGATGTATTCTCGGTGAATTTTCTGTGTTTTGCCGGTTACTCGACAGTTGAGGATTTTTTTTAAATCGAATAGTCAAACTAAATTGAGGAATCGTGACAGCCCTACATTACAATTATTAAATATAACAATAACGGTAACTATAACGATGACTATGACTAATGATAATTATGAAATACGTTTTTTTTTTTTTCAAAATTCCGTTTTTTTTATTTTCAAAAATTCCTTTTTAATTATTAAATTAAATGTTATTAATCAAAAAGCATGTCTAATTAATAAAATCATGAAACTTATACAATTTAAAATCAATATATTAAAAGTTTAACAAAAAGCTACATGTTTAGGGCTTTATGAAATATGTTTTATGTTTTTCTCACGTTCTGTTTTATTGTTACCAAATTCAGTGTTTAAGCACGTCTAATTATTTAAATGCATAAAAACTAATTAAAATTTATTTTTACAACAGCCCTATGAAATGTTTTTATTTATTTTTTTCCAAAAAAAGTGTGTTGTGTATTTTAATTTTTCTGGTTATCAAATGAAGACATAAAACGGTAATTTATTTGATCTTTTTATCAAATGAAAACAAACTTTATTTTTGGCAAACAAAGGGTATTTACTATTAAAATTAAAAACATGGGAGAAATATTGTGTGATTATTCCATAAAGAAATAAGTTTTAATAATTTATTAGTACTAGCAGTAGTAGTATTACGTACATTCTACAGCACAATAATAGATTTCTGACCGAACTTTTATTTTGACGGGTTGCCATGAATACCGTTACGCTTCTGAGTGTATATGACGCTAGTTTTACTGAAAACACTTTTTGCGGTTTAATATTCGTATCGCCATCTGATTTCAGTGTACTGACCTACTTTTGATTAATTAATCCAAACTTTGACAAATTCCGTGACGTTCCGCATTAAATTTGTGTCTTTGTTCTATTGTATTTATTTTCCGCTATTGCTTGTAATGTAATTATCTGTAGAAAAGATTCTTAGCACTGAGCCCATAGTAGCAGCCAAAAAAGTCTCAAATAAAAATACGTTTTAACAGCTTTATTTTTGTCATTTTTAAAAAATATTTATTTTTCTACATTAATGTATTTTTTGTAGCACAGAAGCCTGAAAGACTTTCTTGACTGTTGTCATGTCATAAGATTACTGATTTTTTGCAGGCATATTTTTTGTTGTGATTGTCCAAACTGAGGTACAGGATGTGGAAATTTCACATAAATGTTCATGTTATATATTTTGGTTGCATTTGTGAGTTAATAAAAATGTAGATGGTTGTTTAAAATAGGTACACGATATCATAACATCGATAAATCAATCGATATACTACAGAATCGAATCATATCGTAGAAATGTTTGAGGTATCTGAGAATCGATATCATTAGGGATGCACCGAAATTAAAATCTTGGCCGAAGCCGAAACCAAACACGGTTTTTCAAGTTTTTTCCCTCATGTGTTTTGACAATTTTTTTCACCATTGCATAAATTAAATTGCCAAAATGTGCTTTTTACTGTTTTGTCTTGTTTTTCAAAGAAAAAATCAATTACTTTCCTCTTGCCTCTGTATAATGCATATTAAAGTTCATAAGTTGTAAATAAGCTGCTTTGTTTACAGCGGAAACCAAGGAAATGCTTCAAGCGCCACCTGCTGGCAGAGAGTGAATCTGCATCTCATTCAGCTCGTCTGCTGTTTCTGTTTCATGCAATTACATTAATTAAATAGCCAAAATGTGCTTTTTACTGTTTTGTCTTGTTTTTCAAAGAAAAAATCAATTACAAAACAACAATTTAAAAATATTTAACACTGAACATTTTTTTTAACATTCTAGCAGACACTATACCAACAAAGCATAATTTAACTTAAAATTAGTAAGTTAGTAAAATAATATTTTTTTGGCGATCAGACCCCCTTCTTGAATCAGGCATGTATTTTTACTGTAAAATCAAAAGCAGCCTTGCTGAGCAGAAGAGACTTCTTTTAAAATATTACAGATCCCATGCTATGTGTGAATGTTATAATAAATGTATTAAAACAGAGCTGTTGTAATTATTATCATTATTATTGTCTTTCTTTTTATTTTATTTTACAGAACAACAGTAAAATTACAATACTAACATTTATGAATGTTGGAGTTCTTGCTTTTAGTCAACTTTTATTTTGGCGGAAATGCGCAGGAAGACCTCAGAGCTTCTTTTTGTTGACAGCAGATTTATAAACGAGTCTCATTACGAATACGTCGCACGTATCGCATTGTCACATGCCTTGTAAAAATTCATTAAAAAGTTACTGAGCAACTGACGACTGTATCAGCGCAGATTTGGACTTTGAACCCTGGTTAAGAAGCAGATAGCGCTGTCAGAATACATGCAATTTGTGCCTGCATTAGAAAACATAACGGCGTGAATCGAATCGTGCGTTCAAAACCATGAATCGAATCGTGCGTTCAAAACCGTGAATCGAATCGTGCGTTCAAAAGCGTGAATCGAATCGTGCGTTCAAAACCATGAATCGAATCGTGCGTTCAAAACCGTGAATCGAATCGTGCGTTCAAAAGCGTGAATCGAATCGTGCGTTCAAAACCATGAATCGAATCGTGCGTTCAAAACCGTGAATCGAATCGTGCGTTCAAAACCGTGAATCGAATCGTGAGTTCAAAATCGTGAATCGAATCGTGCGTTCAAAACCGTGAATCGAATCGTGCGTTCAAAAGCGTGAATCGAATCGTGCGTTCAAAACCATGAATCGAATCGTGCGTTCAAAACCGTGAATCGAATCGTGCGTTCAAAACCGTGAATCGAATCGTGAGTTCAAAATCGTGAATCGAATCGTGCGTTCAAAACCGTGAATCGAATCGTGCGTTCAAAAGCGTGAATCGAATCGTGCGTTCAAAACCATGAATCGAATCGTGCGTTCAAAACCGTGAATCGAATCGTGCGTTCAAAACCGTGAATCGAATCGTGAGTTCAAAATCGTGAATCGAATCCCAGCAACAATCACCCCTTCCTCTTCTCATCGGAGACATGTGATGCAGTCCTAAATAGTCTCTCGCTGTCGGTGCTTGTTTTTCTCGGACAGTTTTAAATGCTTCCACACTGCTGATATGTGTGCTGCATTATAAAGAGTGCGCGCCTCTCACTTTACGCTGGTTGCTATTTGTGACCCTGGAGCACAAAAGAAAAAAAATTGTGAATCGAATCGTGAGTTCAAAATCGTGAATCGAATCGTGAATTCAAAACCGTGAATCGAATCGTGCGTTCAAAACCGTGAATCGAATCGTGCGTTCTCCTAGATATCATATCGTATATTCGTGACGAACCCTCTGCGCTAGGGATGTAACGATTAACCGCGAGCCGGTTGAAAATCGATTTAAATATGAGTTCAAAATCGTGAATCGAACCGTGAGTTCAAAACCGTGAATCGAATCGTGCGTTCAAAACCGTGAATCGAATCGTGAGTTCAAAATTGTGAATCGAATCGAGAGTTGAAAACTGTGAATCGAATCGAGAGTTGAAAACCGTGAATCGAACCGTGAGCTGAAAATCGCGAATCGAATCGAATCGTGAGTTCAAAATCGCGAATCGAATTGTGACTTGAGTGAATCGTTACATCCCTAATATCATAACATCGATAAATCGATCGATATACTACAGAATCGAATCGTATCGTAGAACTGTTTGAGGTATCAGAGAATCGATATCATATCGTATATTCGTGACGAACCCTCTGCGCCAGTATGGAAATGTAAATATCAGGCACAGCCAAAGCCTCCTCAGTGCTGTCTGATCTCACTCACTCCGTGCTCCTGCGGTCAGGCTCTCCCTTCTGCTCCTCCTCTGCCGGGCTGCGGTTCTCGCTGCGGGCCCCGCGGCTCCTCTCGGGCCGTTTCAGCGGCTCCTCTGCGCAGGTCTGTGTCTTTCCTCTTGTAGACGTCACCAATCCCTGCAGTGACTTCAGCACGCTCTGCCTCTTCTCGGCCAGGATCTTGCTCCTCTGAGAGACACAGAGACACAGAGAGACGTCAGATCGCTGCTCCTCTGTCTCTCTGAAGCACTCTCGTCCGCTCTCACCTCTTCATCTTTCGGTTTCTTCTCCTCTTTCGTCTCGTCCTGCTTTTCAGAGACAATCAGAGCTTCGCGGTTCGTCTGATTGTGTTTATTCTGTTCGTCCTTGTCTTGTGTGTTTATTATGTCCTCGCTCTTCTTCGGCTCTTCTGGTGCAGACGTCTGCTCCTCTGTGAGCCGCTTCTTCTTTGAGCCTGTAAATTCAGCAGCTCTGATCAGATAAGAAGCTCTTTTATAATTTCATTTCCGTAATGTGACTTAGTGAAACTGAAGACTGAGCAAGAAAAATAGCAAGCAGGACTTGATTTGATTGGTGAAAAGCGAGTATGATATTATTGCTCAATATTACTCGTCATCACTGCAAACCGCCAAAATAAAAGTTCGGTTTAATCTTAAGAAATTACAGCAGAAATCAATTATTACTGTAAAACACACTTCTTAAAGTTGTAATAAAACAATTCAAAAACAAATAATATAATTGATTAATAATACTAATTAAAACTGATTGACATTTGATTACACATGCATTTTGATTATTAAAATTTAATTAAACTATTAAAACTTAATTTTTTTAAAAATTAAAATGGGAAATATAATGGAATTATTAAAATGTAAACTTAAAAAAATATATATTTCAGTCTTTAAAGAATATCACACAATTTTTTTCCGTTTTAAGTTTAACAGTTAAATTCCAACAATCAATTTTTGATTATTAAAATTTAATTGAACCGTTAAAACATAATTCAAATTAAAACAGAAAACACAGAATTTTGGGAAAAAAAAATAAATAAATTTTTTTAACTTTGATAAATTGCTGTTAAATTGTAAGTTTCATGATTACAATTAATTAAACACGCTTTTTGATTATTAAAATTTAATTTAAGCATTAAAACAGAATCCAGAAAAATAAAATAAAACAGAAATCACAGAATTTGGAAAAAAATAAAACGGCCCTCATAAGGCCCTTAAGAAATTACTTTTTTTGTTAAACTTTTAATAAATTGTTGTTAAATTGTAAACGTTTCAAGGTTTCAATTAATTAGGCATGCTTTTTGATTATTAAAATTTTATTTAACCAATAAAATGGAATCCAGAAAAATTACAACAGAAAAAAAAAAAAACTGAATTAGGGAAAAAGATAAAACAGATTTATTAAAAAAAAAACAAAAAAAAAACAAAACAGGAGAATCGAGATGCGGCAGGAATATGAATTTAATAATTTAGTTAATTTTTAAGCACATCTACCGTAGTGCTATAAATAACTCACAAAATAAAGCGAGTAAAGCCTATTAGGGATGCACGAAAAATCTTGGCCGAAGCCGAGAAAGCCTAAAAGTTTTTCCCTCATGTATTTTGCCAATTGTTTTCACCACTGCATAAATTAAATAGCAATAGCAATGAATGTTGAGGGAGTTCTTGCTTCTTCTCAGCTTTTATTTTGGCCGCAGGAAGACCTCAGCGCTTCTTTTTGTCAACAACAGCAGATTTATAAATGAGTCTCATTACGAATCGCATCGTCACATGCCTTCATTAAAATGTTACAATGCAGCTGACGAGTAACACCGTATCAGCGCAGATAACCCTTGTTAACAAGTTCGTGCAGCGCTGTCAGAATACATGCAATTCCTGCGTGTATTAGAAAACAACGTTCTGCTGCTTATTTACTAATTGTTTAAGGCCGTTAACATTCGGTGCATGATCCCTAATGCCTATTAAACAGATTTGACGTCAACGCTCCTTTAAAAGACTTGAGTTCACCTGCTGGGCTGGAGCTGTTCGTCACAGGAAGAGGAACACGAGCGTCTTCCTTCACATCAGAATCAGTTGGCGAGTGTTTCCGTCTCAGAGCGGCCGGAGTCACCGGCGTCGCAGTGATTTCGTCTGTGGTCTGGCTCAGATCCGCAGAGGAGCGCGTGACCCTCAAGGGCTGAAGGATTACAACACAAAACAACTTATAAAGCGGAGCGTTCCGGTGCTTGATTCTGATTGGCTGAGCCGTGTTCGAAGCTGTTGTAAATTACTCTACAAACACACACCTTTGTTTATGCTTGTGTGTTGCTCGGCAACCACTTTGTTGCGACATGCTTTGATCTGACCGCCACGCGGTCATGCGGTTCATGGAGCTCTCAATAGGATAGACAGCAGTTTCACTATATTTGCAGCAATTTCTAGTGATTATTAACACATCATATGTGCATTGATTGTGTATTGATAACTACGCTGACTACGTTTTACAATCGCATTTTATTCTGGGGAGTGATGAAGATACTTAGCATTAATATATTTTCTAATATGCTTATTATTGATATTACAATTAGTGTAGTATTTAGGTTTAAAATAGAGAAAATGTTTTTAAATTCCAGTGCAAAGAGGCAAATTAGAGACGTTTGGTGACCAGAAAAATAATATTCCTATGTATGTAATGCCATGGTTTAACCACTAGATGCCCGTATGGCTGTTTAATAAATATAGCCTACATATATTTAGCTCTACTCTAGTTGCAGTAAAGAGTTTTACCGGTCATAATAGCTTATTTATTTTAAGTTTTGCATTTTATATTTAGACATTATCAAACACTCAGTGTTTATAAGTTATGCTTTTTTTTATGTTGAATTTAAAAAGATGAATTACTCACATCCCAGTATTATTTTATGACATTTATGTAAAAAAGGCAGGCAAATACGGAATTTAACCTTTAATTTAAATTTAAGGCAACCAACTGCATTCAGGGAAACTCTTTCTTGTATTGCTTTAATGGGCAGTCTTTACTAAAACTCATTCAACTTCCTACAATGAGAGAAAGATTGCAAAGACTAAAAACTTAAAAATATGACAACTAGCATCTGGGTTATGATCGCTATTAAGGTGTTTCTCACATTATCTAACTGCAAATATAGCATAACTGCCTATTATCTAAAACTAAACATTAACTATAACGCGTTTCATAAAATACAACTATGGCCAGATTTCCGAGAGGTAAATTAATGCGTTAAAATGTCAAAAACTGCTGTAATTATCTCAGTTCCTATAGAAGCCTAAGGGAGTGTCGCAACTCTGTTTCTGAGGAACTATATTGTTTGGTGGAAGAATACTGTTTTTATTAATATCATTACACTTTATTTGCTCTGTTTTATTTTGTGAAACCTTAGTACGTATATGGAATAACCGTTTTATAAAAGCAATAATCCCCGTGAAGCCGTGGTTTACAGTGAATTTATAACAGCTTCACGTCGTACCTAACAGCTGTTATAAATTCACTGTAAACCACGGTTTCACGGGGATTATTGCTTTAATCTACAACTCATGTTCCAACGTAAACCAGGTCAAGAGTTGTTAATCTCACATCACACGAACCTGCTGGTGATTATGAGCGTCTATCGGTTTCTTGGTTGAAATTATCTTTCTGTTCAGCGCGTGTTTCCTGCGAGCAGAGCGCGTCTTTGCTGCTGCCGCACGTCTGGCTAAAATTATCTTCCTGGACGGTAAAATCCTCCTTCCTGCTGCGAGCGTCTTCACCAACGTCACACTCCTCGCAGACATGACTTCATCCATCCGTCTGTCCTCAGGTGTGACGGTCTTTGTCACCGAATCTCTGGAGCGCGTCGACCTCGTTACGGTTGTTTTAGCGTCTGCCGGCGCGACGGATTCAGACTTTGTTTTGCCGGGTTTCACAAGAGTTTCCCTCTTCGGCGCTGAATCCGTACGGGATCCCGTCTGGTTTTCTTCTTTCTTCTTCTTCCTGTCTCTCGGTTTCAGTCGACTCTCTGACAGTCGTTTCACTAGCGCTGCTTTCTGTCACAAACACAAAACTCATGTTCCAGTGGGTTTATAACAGCGAACAACACAAGCTGTAACACTTAGGGGTGTAACGGTACACGTATTTGAACCGGAAATCTTCGGTGCTGCTAATCTTTCAGGTTGGTGTGAATGCGCACCGAATTAATGAAGCGAAAAACTGCACGTTTGTAAGAACCAAATTCATAATATGGAGTCCATAATCCATAATAACGCTTCCTCCAGTGAAAAAGTTGAGTTAGAGCTGTTTAAACGCTGCTTGATCTGTGCAGATTTCTCTCCTGATTCAGACCAGAACACTTTTTCACTGGAGGAAGCGTTATTATGGGTTATGGACTCTTTTAGTTAAAAACATCTTAATGCTGGATTTGTTTCAGCTTTTGTCTTCTCCAGATGTTAACTGATGGACTGGAGTGCTGTGGATTATTGTGATGTTTTTATCAGCTGTTTGGACTCTCATTCTGACGGCACCCATTCACTTGCAGAGCACAGTGATGCAACGCTACATTTCTCCAAATCTGATGAAGAGACAAACTCACCTACACACTGGATTTTCATTTTTGGGTGAACTATTCCTTTAAAGACAAAGCCACAGATGTAAAAAGAACTAAGTTTTTTTCCTTTCCTGTAATGAAAACATACCAAACTGTGACTTTTGTGTACCGTTACACCTCTAATAACGTTAATTATAAACGCTGACCTTTTGACCTCTGAGGCCCACACCCGGGTCGTTCTCGATCTCCCACATGCCCTCCTCGAACCCGCCTCTTTTGATTTGTCGGCCATACTTCTCTTTGTTGGGCCAGTAGGGGACGATGTCTTTGGGGAAGAGAAACGTTCTGGAAGAGCAGAGACTGTGTTCAAAACGCAATACTAGTTACTACTAAACACTGCGCTGCCTAATAGTAAAAGACATAAATTTACATTTATGCATCTGGTAAATGCATTACCGAAAACGACTTGCATTACATTCAAGGTACTGTATGTGGGTCAAAGACGTCGTTAAAATGTCCGCATCAAAAGAAATTTACAAAAGTGATTATATGTCCATAGAAAGCACATTAAATGCAAGTGTCTACTTTTAAGGTTTCAAATAAGTGTTTGGAGAATACAATGTCAAAATTTGGTTGAAATAATGTTACATTGTCATTCAGAGTAACACTTATAGTTATGTAAAAATTCAAACAACATGCTTATTCTGACCTGTACATATTAAAATATATAAAAGAATAAGAGAGCATATTCAATTTCATTGTGTTTTAAATGAATAAAAAATCTTACTGACAAACGGGCAAAACCTAGGATAGTGGCATGTTTAAAAAATGTAAAATTACAACTAATTAGTATTTGGGGTGAAAGTAATTAGTCTTTTAATATGTTATAAATTGATTTTTTTGTTGTAAATATACCTGACAAGATTGCTACACTGAATGACATTTAATGGGTCTCTTCTGTAAATCAGGGGAAATGTATGATATTTATTTTTTGCTCTGAAAAACAAAAACAAAATTGCAATTAAATTAAACTGAAAATGTGTAATTTTTCAACAATAACAACAATTTAAAGCAGTATTACACTTACTGTTTTATGCTTAAACCCTTTTTCGTCTTTGACCCATATAAGTGTTGCAACTAACTTAAAATAAGTTTTAATTGAAGTAATAAAATTGCTAAAACTAAATAAAATCTAAATATTTTTAAAAAGACAAAAAAAAGCACATAAAATGAACACAAAAATAAAAGCTAATTATATGAATAAATACCATAATAGTATTTATAGCAACTATTAATCATTTTAAAATAATTGTTTGCATTCAAAATTTAAATATTTTCATTGCTGTAATGTATTTTTCACTTTAAAGAAAATTAGTTAAAAAAAACTGCAGAATTTATTTTTATTTTAACTTAAATTAAAAAAAAACAAAAACAAAAATACAATTACATGAAACAGAAAACTTTTTAATTAAAAAAAACATTTTTTTTTTAAACAACAACAATTTAAAGCAGTATTATTTTTATGATTAAACCCTTTTTCGTCTTTGACCCATATATTTCATCAGTTCATGCTCTCCTATAATAAAACACATGACATCAATTATGGTACTAAAGAGTTTTTTGTTTGTTTCTGTTACATGGAAACACATGCGTACAGTTACAACGTAATAAAAGCAATTGTTCATAAAGACATTTAAATTAATTAAAAAATGCTGTTCTTTTTAAATTTTCTATTAATAAGGGGTCTCACTCACTAAACGTGTGTGCACACAAATTTGTGCATGAAACCTGTGATTGTTTTAATCGTGATTATTCCAATAACTTTCACAGTAATATTCATTATAAATTGTATGAACAAATGAAACCACACATATTCAAAAATCACATACTCTGTGTGGCCTCATAAGCACTTTAAGATTAAATGTTATGTTTATCATCCTGAATATATTTCATCATTTACAGTAAAAGAGTGAGAAAAGCTGTTACAGTCAGGGTTATTATAGTTAACTAAACTAAAATCGTTAAGAAAACATTTTAGTTACTTGAAATAAAATAAACATTAACTGAAACAAAATGTACTTATTTTTTTCTGCTAGTTGCCCCGGCAATATTTCTCATTTTTATGTAGTTTGACTTAAAATAAGCATTAAAATAACTCAAACTTAAATACAAATTAATTTAAAAAAGTATACAGATTAATAAATGTGACAAAAACACAAAAAAAATGACTAAAACTCAAACCAGTTAAAATGAAAAATATAAAAACAAAAACTTTATTCAAAATAGTTATAAAAGCTATAATAGTATCGCAGTGATACTATAATAACACTGGAGCTGCAAATGATTAATGTTTGCATAAATGCGATACACACTCCTGTTCAAACGTTTGGGGTCAGTAAGAAGTCTCTTCTGCTCATCAAGGCTGCATTTAGTTGATCAGAAATACAGAAAAAACAGTAATATTGTGAAATATTATTGCAATTTAAAATAATGGTTTTCTGTGTGAATATCTGTTAAACTGTAATTTATTTCTGTGATCAAAGCTGAATTTTCAGCATCATTACTCCAGCATTTGTTCAAAATATAAATATTTTCTGACAATATAAGTCTTTATTATCAGTTTTTACCCTTGCTGAATAAAAGCATTAATTTCTTTCAAAAAAAAAAAAAACTTTTCTACGGTAGTGTATATTGTTACAAAAGATTTATATTTCGAATAAACGCTGTTCTTTTTAACTTTATTCATCAAAGAATCCTGAAAAAAGTATCACAGGTTCCAAAAAAATCTTAAACTGTTTCCAGCACTGATAATAAATCAGCATATTAGAATAATTTACTTTGGAACGGCAGTGTATATACTGCATAAAGAGAGTAGTATGATACACTCATTCTGAAACAGAATCATTAAATCTTTGATTTAATGTGTGTGTGTGTGTGTGTGTGTGTGTGTGTGTGTGTGTGTGTGTGAGTG
>NW_015547656.1:665203-674691 GCF_001515605.1 Sinocyclocheilus anshuiensis
TGATTGTGTGTGTGTGAGTGAGTGTGTGTGTGTGTTTACTCACGTCGAGTGTGTTCCATAAAAGAAGATGGGGATCTTATTTTGGGGGGCTTTTCCTTCACCAATCTGAGTGACATATAAAACAACATACCGACAGTCAGATTTTAATTGACCTCATTTACATATAAGACTGTATGTGATAAATACGCCTTAAATCTGCTGTATATAAACTCACCCTGGCAGGCCAGAAAGGATAACCCTTCATCTTAGCAAACACTATGTCTCCTGGAATAAAATCCTCTGTGGTCTGATCAGATGTCATCTTCATCTGAGAAAACATAGGGTTAATTAATAACAACAACACTCGTTATGTGCCACCAACACACAGAAACAATAAACAAAACACTGGACCAGCAGATACACCGCTTATATTAATAAAATTAGCCTTATGGTTATGAACATGCCTCTGTTAAACAATAATATGACTTTATTATCATTCCACCGCTATCGATGAGGTAAATAAAATGATAGCCGTGTTTAGCTAGCTTAGGCTAACACAAGCATATTGTGTGCATACAAACTCACCTTCACTCCCTTCTGCATGTCTACTCCCTCAGAGGCCACTCTATAAACACTCAGATTTAAAAACAAGACGGAAAACACTCGAATTAAAAATATTATCACGCAATGAATGAAAAGACATGGAGAAGTGCATGAGAATGTGTGTCTCCCCTCAGCGCCGGTGGAATGGTTCGGCCCGCCTCCCGCTCAGCGTGACTGAGGAATGTACCACTACTGAGAGAGGGGGGTGGGTGAGGTTGTAATTACTTAAAATATAATTAATAACAGCTATTCTTCGCAACATTTAGATCAGCTACCACGTATTTTACCTTATATTTAATTACTTGCGAATTAAAAATTATAGTCGCAAACTGAAAAGCAAAATTGCGTCACTGTTTGTCAACATCGGTCGTTTAATAGTTAAGATTCCGCGGAAGGAAGCGGCAAAATAAAGACGTTTAAAATATTTTAACCCTTTATTTACTAATTTAGCAAAATAAAATAAACGTCCACGCGTAAATCAGAAGCAAACAGCGATACATGTTTTAATTAATATTTCGCAGTTTTTTATTCGCTTGTGGCCGTTGTCATGGTGAGCGCGGAGGAAATATGGCGCCAGATTCAAACAGAAGCTGATGGAGTTTACGCTTTAATATTTTATTATGGTATCTGTACTTTTACTCTAGTAAAATTTAAAACGAGTACTTGTACTTTTACTAGAGAAATGTTACATATTTATGTATGAGTTATGTAGTCTCTCTTAAAAAGGGGTCATATGATGCGATTTCAATTTTCCCTTTCTCTTTGGAGTGTTACAAGCTCTTGGTGCATAAAGAAGATCTGTAAAGTTGCACAGACTAAAGTCTCAAATCCCAAGAGATATTCTTTATAAAAGTTAAGAGTAAGCCACGCCTACCTAAAACGGCTCGTTCTAACACGCCCCCACATGTCTACGTCACGATGTGGGAAGATTTGCATAACTCCGCCCAAATGTTCACGCAAAGAAAGAAGGCGTAACTTTTATTCTCGCTGTAGTATTGTTTGGGCAGTGTAGAGTAGTGCTTGTTTGTCATTTCTCCGATCACAAATGCAGACATGGTTTTATGTTTACGCGGCGCGATGCAATGCAACGCGTAAAAAGACAGTATAAGTCATTATAATCAGTAATCATGTCCCCACTGGATGCAACAAATGCCTCGTTTATAATGGGTTTTAATGTTTTTGTCTCGTCGCTCCGGGACACGGCATCAACAGTATGTGAGGGGCGTAACAGTTCCGTCACACGCTTGATTCGGCCAATCACAACGCATTGGATAGCTGGCCAATCACAGCACACCTCGCTTTTCAGACCGATGAGCTTTGTAAAAATCGACGCGTTTCAGAAAGGCGGGGCATAGAGGAGAAACAATAATGCTCACACACACAAAAACACCTGTGTCGCACTCTTAACAGGACTGTGAATCTTCACTGGTTTCACGATTCGATGCGTTTACGAGTATCATGTCAACGATTCGATTCACTATGATATCATAGTTTTCAATATTACTGCACATGGCTACATTTTCATATCAAATTTATTTTGTGCATTTTTAGTAAATTATATAAGCAGGCTACTTTTTAAAATAATTTCAAATGAATAATAAATCAAAACAATTGTTAAGAATTTAACCAACTAAATATAGCTTCAAAACATACAAGCAAATATAAAGTAATAAAGGGGGGAAAAGACAATTACAAGTGATAAACAAAAAGTACTTTCAGTATCTGAGAGTGCTTTAAGTATCCGAAAGTTTACAGACAATCATAGTTATGAGTTTTTCTTTTTTCCTCAGCATTATTTCTGTTTGATTATTACTGATGAGATCACAGACAATAGGCTGCATTCACACTAATGCACAGATCTGTTTCCACATATCAGATGTTTTGTCCTGTTCTGAAAACATAACTGATTGTGTTTACATCAATTTCATATCATAAAAGGATGGAAGGAATTATATATTATTTAGAAACAGTCATGAACTACATTGAAGCTACTTAAGGGGAAAATAATAAATAATATTTAATAATAAATCATATAATTACAAATCAGAGCATTATTTATCTGGCACATAAAGAATGAGGTGTAAAGAAGTGTGAGAACATCAAACTACAACATGTCTACACTAAATACAACCAATACAGCTAAAAAAACATAATTTCGAACACCAATCAACTGCAGTATTTAATGACATTTTATTTATTTTCATAATTAGTTTTCTTGTACATTTAGCAGAATTATTAAATAAGTTACTTGCCATTTTTTCTCATGAAAGCTGCAAACCACATGTTATTTCTTTGGTCTGCTGGTTTTAAAGCAGGGACGCTTATTTCATCAAACACATTAATGCTTGATTATCCGAGTAAGCGACAGTCACAGTTTTCACGCAGATGCTGGATGTCAGAGGAGCGTGTGTGTTTGTGTAATCCTCCACTCTGTGGAAATCCTCTTTCCAGTCGCCATCTACAGATGAGGAGAGATGGATTATTATGGCGTTATTTTAATGACAAATGTCGAGAGCGCATTATTGCAGCGTGAAAGCACATTAATACAATGCGCAAGCGCGAATCTCTCCGCTCGCGCGCGGATTTCCTTTGCTCTCGCACAAAACCGGACGCGCGCGCTCTCAGATACACGCTGCTCTCGCCCGGAGAGTATGGAAGGCCAAAAAGGCCAAAAACACGAGACGCGTTAAAATTCACGTGTTTTTGGCCCTTCTGGCCTTCCATAGGAGAGAGTGCGCGCACTTAAAACGTGTCTCTCCTCTCACTCAAACTGTATCCTGTGCACTCACAAATCTCTCTGTGCTCATGCGCTAGATATTAATTATTTTTGCACCTGAATTAAACATTGTCAAATGTTATCAACCAATGAGATTTCAAAGGTGGATCTTGTAATTTCTTTATAATTTAATACTACTAAATCATAATAATCAAATATTAGAAATGAATCGGGTGCTTGGATTATTTGTAAATACTCTATATCTGAGCGCGCGCGTCCGGTTTTGTGCGAGAGTAAAGGAAATCCGCGCGCTCGCGGAGAGATTCGCGGTCGCGCATTGTATTAATGTGCTTTCGCGCGACAATAATGCGCTCTCGACATTTGACATTAAAATAACGCCATATTATGGCTGTAGGTCTCAGTTCATGAAGATTATCTGACTGTCAGTGGCTGCTTACACTGGCTGCCAGGGATGTGCTGAGTGAGTGTCTATGTGTGTGTGCGTGCGTGCGTGCGTGTGTGTGTGTCGCTGTTGCATCAATGCAAACTCCTCAACTTTTGGTGAAAATTCACCTTTTTGAGATAAAAAAAACAGTATCTATGTATTTATAAACTCTGTCTTTTGAGAAAAAAAAAGCCATATATATATATATAAATTAAATAGAATTAAATTCGAAATTGTGGGACAAAAGTCAGAATTGTGAGTTTGTGTGTGTGTGTGTGTGTGTATATATATATATATATATATATATATAAAAGATTATATAAGATATATATAAAAGATTATATAAGATATATAGAAAAGATATACAAGATCAAAGATTCACGCTCCGAAGTTCCGATCTGAACCAAATGATTCACAATAAGCACTTTGAAGTTCCGATCTGAATCAAATGATTCGCGATACACACATTGTAGTTCCAATCTGAACCAAATGATTCGTGATAAGCGCTCCAAAGTTCCGATCTGAATCAAATGATTCGTGATAAGCGCTCCGAAGGTCCGATCTGAATCAAATGATTCATGATAAGTGCTCCGAAGTTCCGATCTGAGTCAAAAGATTCGCGATACGCGCTCTGAAGTTCCAATCTGAGTCAAAAGATTCGCACCCTGCTCCGAATTTCCGATCTGAATCAAATGATTCGTGATACGTGCATTGAAGTTCCGATCTGAATCAAATGATTCGCGATACGTGCATTGAAGTTCCGATCTGAATTAAATGATTCGCGATACGTGCATTGAAGTTTTGATCTGAACCAAATGATTTGCGAAAAGCGCTCCGAAGTTCCGATCTGAATCAAATGATTCGCGATACGCGCTTTGAAGTTCCGATCTGAACCAAATGATTCGCAATAAGCGCTCCGAAGTTCCAAACTGAACCAAATGATTTGCGTTAAGTGTTCCGAAGTTTCGATCTGAACCAAATGATTCGCAATAAGCGCTCCGAAGTTCCAAACTGAACCAAATGATTTGCGTTAAGTGTTCCGAAGTTTCGATCTGAACCAAATGATTCGTGATAAGCACTTTAAAGTCAAAAGAGCCACGAACCCGCTCTGAAGTTCAGATCTGAATCAAAAGATTTGCGAGCCCGCTCCGAAGTTCGGATCTGACTCAAATGATTTGCAATACGCGCTTTGAAGTTCCGATCTGAACCAAATGATTCGCGATAAACACTCCGAAGTTCGGATCTGAAGCAAATGATTCGCAAGAAGCGATTTGAAGTTACTCTCTGAACTAATGATTGGCGATAAGCGCTCCGAAGTTCCCATCTGAGTGAAAAGATTCACAAACGTGCTCCGAAGTTCCGATCTGAATCAAATGATTTGCGATACGTGCTTTGAAGTTCCGATCTGAACCAAATGATTTGCGATAAGCACTTTGAAGTTCCGATCCGAGTCAAAAGATTTGTGAACCCGTTCCACAGTTCCGATCTGAATCAAATTATTCGTGATACGTGCTTTGAAGTTCCGATCTGAAACAAATGATTCGCGATAAGCACTTTGAAGTTTCGATCCGAGTCAAAAGATTTGTGAACCCGTTCCACAGTTCCGATCTGAACCAACTGATTCACGGTAAGCGCTCCGAAGTTCCGATCCGAGTCAAAAGATTTGTGAACCCGTTCCGAAGTTCCGATCTGAATCAAATTATTCGCGATACGCGCTTTGAAGTTCCGATCTGAACCAAATGATTTGCGGTAAGTGCTCCGAAGTTCCGATCTGCACCAAATTATTCACGGTAAGTGCTCCCAAGTTCCGATCTGAACCAAATGATTCGCGATAAGCACTCCGAAGTTCCAATCTGAGTCAAAAGATTTGCAAACCCGCTCCGACGTTCCGATCTGAACCAAATGATTCGCGGTAAGCGCTCCGAAGTTCCAATCTGAGTCAAAATATTTGCAAACCCGCTCCGACGTTCCGATCTGAACCAAATGATTTACGTTAAGTGTTCCGAAGTTTCGATCTGAACCAAATGATTCGTGATAAGCACTTTAAAGTCAAAAGAGCAACGAACCCGCTCTGAAGTTCAGATCTGAATCAAAAGATTCGCGAGCCCTCTCCGAAGTTCGGATCTGACTCAAATTATTCGCAATACGCGCTTTGAAGTTCCGATCTGAACCAAATGATTCGCAATAAACACTCCGAAGTTCGGATCTGAACATCTGAATCAAATTATTCGCGATACGCGCTTTGAAGTTCCGATCTGAACCAAATGATTCTCAATAAGCGCTCCGAAGTTCCAATCTGAGTCAAAAGATTCACAAACCAGCTCCGAAGTTCCGATCTGAACCAAATAATTCGCAATAAGCACTTTGAAGTTCCGATCCGAGTCAAAAGGTTTGTGAACCCGTTCCACAGTTCCGATCTGAACCAAATGATTCGCGGTAAGCGCTCCGAAGTTCCGATCCGAGTCAAAAGATTTGTGAACCCGTTCCGAAGTTCCGATCTGAATCAAATTATTCGCGATACGCGCTTTGAAGTTCCGATCTGAACCAAATGATTCACAATAAGCACTTTGAAGTTCCGAT
Source organism: Sinocyclocheilus anshuiensis (assembly GCF_001515605.1). Lineage (NCBI taxonomy): Eukaryota > Metazoa > Chordata > Actinopteri > Cypriniformes > Cyprinidae > Sinocyclocheilus > Sinocyclocheilus anshuiensis. The sequence continues at coordinate 671,527 of NW_015547656.1, forward strand.
CCGAGTCAAAAGATTTGTGAACCCGTTCCGAAGTTCCGATCTGAATCAAATTATTCGCGATACGCGCTTTGAAGTTCCGATCTGAACCAAATGATTCACAATAAGCACTTTGAAGTTCCGATCCGAGTCAAAAGATTTGTGAACCCGTTCCGAAGTTCCGATCTGAATCAAATTATTCGCGATACGCGCTTTGAAGTTCCGATCTGAACCAAATGATTCACAATAAGCACTTTGAAGTTCCGATCCGAGTCAAAAGATTTGTGAACCCGTTCCGAAGTTCCGATCTGAATCAAATTATTCGCGATACGCGCTTTGAAGTTCCGATCTGAACCAAATGATTCACAATAAGCACTTTGAAGTTCCGATCCGAGTCAAAAGATTTGTGAACCCGTTCCGAAGTTCCGATCTGAATCAAATTATTCGCGATACGCGCTTTGAAGTTCCGATCTGAACCAAATGATTCACAATAAGCACTTTGAAGTTCCGATCCGAGTCAAAAGATTTGTGAACCCGTTCCGAAGTTCCGATCTGAATCAAATTATTCGCGATACGCGCTTTGAAGTTCCGATCTGAACCAAATGATTCACAATAAGCACTTTGAAGTTCCGATCCGAGTCAAAAGATTTGTGAACCCGTTCCGAAGTTCCGATCTGAATCAAATTATTCGCGATACGCGCTTTGAAGTTCCGATCTGAACCAAATGATTCACAATAAGCACTTTGAAGTTCCGATCCGAGTCAAAAGATTTGTGAACCCGTTCCGAAGTTCCGATCTGAATCAAATTATTCGCGATACGCGCTTTGAAGTTCCGATCTGAACCAAATGATTCACAATAAGCACTTTGAAGTTCCGATCCGAGTCAAAAGATTTGTGAACCCGTTCCGAAGTTCCGATCTGAATCAAATTATTCGCGATACGCGCTTTGAAGTTCCGATCTGAACCAAATGATTCACAATAAGCACTTTGAAGTTCCGATCCGAGTCAAAAGATTTGTGAACCCGTTCCGAAGTTCCGATCTGAATCAAATTATTCGCGATACGCGCTTTGAAGTTCCGATCTGAACCAAATGATTCACAATAAGCACTTTGAAGTTCCGATCCGAGTCAAAAGATTTGTGAACCCGTTCCGAAGTTCCGATCTGAATCAAATTATTCGCGATACGCGCTTTGAAGTTCCGATCTGAACCAAATGATTCACAATAAGCACTTTGAAGTTCCGATCCGAGTCAAAAGATTTGTGAACCCGTTCCGAAGTTCCGATCTGAATCAAATTATTCGCGATACGCGCTTTGAAGTTCCGATCTGAACCAAATGATTCACAATAAGCACTTTGAAGTTCCGATCCGAGTCAAAAGATTTGTGAACCCGTTCCGAAGTTCCGATCTGAATCAAATTATTCGCGATACGCGCTTTGAAGTTCCGATCTGAACCAAATGATTCACAATAAGCACTTTGAAGTTCCGATCCGAGTCAAAAGATTTGTGAACCCGTTCCGAAGTTCCGATCTGAATCAAATTATTCGCGATACGCGCTTTGAAGTTCCGATCTGAACCAAATGATTCACAATAAGCACTTTGAAGTTCCGATCCGAGTCAAAAGATTTGTGAACCCGTTCCGAAGTTCCGATCTGAATCAAATTATTCGCGATACGCGCTTTGAAGTTCCGATCTGAACCAAATGATTCACAATAAGCACTTTGAAGTTCCGATCCGAGTCAAAAGATTTGTGAACCCGTTCCGAAGTTCCGATCTGAATCAAATTATTCGCGATACGCGCTTTGAAGTTCCGATCTGAACCAAATGATTCACAATAAGCACTTTGAAGTTCCGATCCGAGTCAAAAGATTTGTGAACCCGTTCCGAAGTTCCGATCTGAATCAAATTATTCGCGATACGCGCTTTGATGTTCTGACCTGAACCAAATGATTCGCGATAAGCACTTTGAAGTTCCGATCCGAGTCAAAAGATTTGTGAACCCGTTCCACAGTTCCGATCTGAATCAAATTATTCGCGATACGCGCTTTGAAGTTCCGATCTGAACCAAATGATTCGCGGTAAGCGCTCCGAAGTTCCAATCTGAGTCAAAAGATTTGCAAACCCGCTCCGACGTTCCGATCTGAACCAATTGATTTACGTTAAGTGTTCTAAAGTTTCGATCTGAACCAAATGATTCGTGATAAGCGCTCCGAAGTTCCAATCTGAGTCAAAAGATTTGCAAACCCGCTCCGATGTTCCGATCTGAATCAAATCATTTGCGATACACACATTGAAGTTCTGATCTGAACCAAATGATTCGCGGTAAGCGCTCCGAAGTTCCAATCTGAGTCAAAAGATTTGCAAACCCGCTCCGATGTTCCGATCTGAATCAAATCATTTGCGATACACACATTGAAGTTCTGATCTGAACCAAATGATTCGCAATAAGCGCTCCGAAGTTCCGATCTGAACCAAATGATTTGCGATACGCGCTTTGAAGTTCCGATCTGAACCAAATGATTCGCGGTTAGCGCTCTGAAGTTCCAATCTGCACCAAATTATTCACGATAAGTGCTCCGAAGTTCCAATCTGAATCAAATGATTTGCGATACACGCACTGAAGTTCCGATCTGAACCAAATGATTCGCGGTAAGCGCTCCGAAGTTCCAATCTGAGTCAAAAGATTTGCGAGCCCGCTCCGAAGTTCGGATCTGACTCAAATTATTCGCAATACGCGGTTTGAAGTTCCGATCTGAACCAAATGATTCGCAATAAACACTCCGAAGTTCGGATCTGAACCAAATGATTCGCAATAAGCGATTTGAAGTTACTACCTGAACTAATGATTGGCGATAAGCGCGCCGAAGTTCCAATCTGAGTGAAAAGATTCACAAACCTGCTCCGAAGTTCCGATCTGAATCAAATGATTTGCAATACGTGCTTTGAAGTTCCGATCTGAACCAAATGATTCGCGATAAGCACTTTGAAGTTCCAATTCGAGTCAAAAGATTTGTGAACCCGTTCCACAGTTCCGATCTGAATCAAATTATTCGCGATACGCGCTTTGATGTTCTGACCTGAACCAAATGATTCGCGATAAGCACTTTGAAGTTCCGATCCGAGTCAAAAGATTTGTGAACCCGTTCCACAGTTCCGAGCTGAATCAAATTATTCGCGATACGTGCTTTGAT
>NW_015547656.1:675864-677343 GCF_001515605.1 Sinocyclocheilus anshuiensis
CAAATGATTCGCGATACACGCATTGAAGTTCCGATCTGAACCAAATGATTCGCGGTAAGCGCGCCGAAGTTCCAATCGGAGTCAAAAGATTTGCAAACCCGCTCCGACGTTCCTATCTGAATCAAATGATTTGCGATACACGCATTGAAGTTCTGATCTGAACCAAATGATTCGCGGTAAGCGCTCCGAAGTTCCAATCTGAGTCAAAAGATTTGCAAACCCGCTCCGACGTTCCGATCTGAATCAAATGATTTGCGATACACGCATTGAAGTTCCGATCTGAACCAAATGATTTGCGATACGTGCTTTGAAGTTCCGATCCTAGTCAAAAGATTTGTGAACCCGTTCCGAAGTTCCGATCTGAATCAAATTATTTGCGATATGCGCTTTGAAGTTCCGATCTGAAACAAATGATTCGCGGTAGGCGCTCCGAAGTTCCGATCTGCACCAAATGATTTGCAATAAGCGCTCCAAAGTTCCGATCTGAACCAAATGATTTGCGATACGTACTTTGAAGTTCCGATCTGAACCAAATGATTCGCGATAAGCACTTTGAAGTTCCGATCCGAGTCAAAAGATTTGTGAACCCGTTCCGAAGTTCCGATCTGAATCAAATTATTCACGATATGCGCTTTGAAGTTCCGATCTGAACCAAATGATTCGCGATAAGCACTTTGAAGTTCCGATCCGAGTCAAAAGATTTGTGAACCCGTTCCGAAGTTCCGATCTGAATCAAATTATTCACGATATGCGCTTTGAAGTTCCGATCTGAACCAAATGATTTGCGGTAAGCGCTACGAAGTTCCGATCTGCACCAAATTATTCACGATAAGTGCTCCCAAGTTCCGATCTGAACCAAATGATTTGCGATAAGCGCTCCGAAGTTCCAATCTGAGTCAAAAGATGTGTAAACCCGCTCCGACGTTCCGATCTGAATCAAATTATTTGTGATACACGCATTGAAGTTCTGAGCTGAACCAAATGATTCGCAATAAGCGCTCCGAAGTTTAGATCTGAACCAAATGATTTGCGATACGTGCTTTGAAGTTCCGATCTGAACCAAATGATTCGCGATAAGCACTTTGAAGTTCCGATCTGAGTCAAAAGATATGTGAACCCCTTTCCGAAGTTCCCATCTGAATCAAATTATTCGTGATACGCGCTTTGAAGTTCCGATCTGAACCAAATGATTCACGGTAAGCGCTCCGAAGTTCCGATCTGCACCAAATTATTCACGATAAGTGCTCCCAAGTTCCGATCTGAACCAAATGATTCGCGATAAGCGCTCCGAAGTTCCAAATCTGAGTCAAAAGATTTGCAAACCCGCTCCAACGTTCCGATCTGAATTAAATGATTTGCGATACACGCATTGAAGTTCTGATCTGAACCAAATGATTCGCAATAAGCGCTCCGAAGTTCCGATCTGAACCAAATGATTTGCGTTAAGTGTTCCGAAGTTTCGATCTGAACCAAATGATT
>NW_015547656.1:679404-684868 GCF_001515605.1 Sinocyclocheilus anshuiensis
GAAGTTCCGATCTGAACCAAATGATTCGCGATAAGCACTTTGAAGTTCCGATCTGAACCAAATGATTCGCGATAAGCACTTTGAAGTTCCGATCTGGGTCAAAAGATTTGTGAACCCGTTCCGAAGTTCCGATCTGAACCAAATGATTTGCGATAAGTGTTCCGAAGTTTCGATCTGAACCAAATGATTCGCGATAAACGCTCCGAAGTTCGGATCTGAATCAAATGATTGCCGATAAGCGCTCCGAAGTTCCAATCTTAAGCAAACTCAAAATGCATTTTGTCCGTCGTGAGCCAAGGATTCCAACGAGATAAGACACTTGCGCGATTTCGCGATTTCGCGATTTCGTACACCGTCGTGGGTGAAGAGGGAGAACAGGATGGGACTGAGCACACACCCCTGGGGTGTACCTGTGCTCAGAGTGATGGTGGAGGATGTGCAGGGGCCCAGTCTCACTGTCTGGGGGCGCTCTGTCAGGAAATCTTGTATCCAGCTGTAGGCAAACTGATATGGGTCGAGTGTAATAGAGTCTTTAGTGTGCGAGAGGAAACAGATGTGTGTGTAGGATCAGTTTCTGTGTGCTGTGAACGATGGTCAGAATGAAACTTCAGCTGCAGATGCTGATTCAGACTCAAACTCAGAAACTTGGGAGTGTTGCGCTGAAGCATCAGTTTATCTGACGTCTCCTGTGAGACGCGAGGACGATCAGACTGATGTTCAGTGGCGTCAGCAGCACACGAGATCCACAGGGGCTGTTTTCATGATCTCTGGAGGATCTAGTGGAGCTTCAAACTCAGTGTCCTGCTTAAAGACACACTCCTAAAACGGCAAAAAAGAAAGAAAGAAAAAACTAATGTCCTTTAGCAGCAAGTTTCTGACTCTTTTAAGGAAATCGTTCAGTCAGAAATGAAAATTCTGTTATAACTTTATATAAATAATACTTTTCAAAAGTTTGGGGTCAATAATATTTTTTTCTTTGAAAGAAAATAATTGTATTCATCAAGGATGCATCAAATTTATCAAAAGTGCCAGTAAAGACATTTATAATGTTAGAAAAGATTTCAATTTCAAATAAATGCTGTTCTTTTGAACTTTCTATTCATCTGTGAATCTGTTTCCAACATTGATAATAATCAGAAATGTTTGTTAAGCAGCAAATCAGCATATTAGAATGATTTCTGAAGATTATGTGACACTGAAGACTGGAGTAATGATGCTGAAAATACAGCTGCGCATCACAGAAATAAATTACAGTTTAACAGATATTCACATAGAAAACAGCTGTTTTAAATTCTAATAATATTTCACAATTTTTAACTGTATTTCTGATCGAATAAATACAGCCCTGTTGAGTAGAAGAGACTTCTTTTCAAACATTACAAAATCTTAATGGCCCCAAACTTTTGAGAGAGTGTGTGAGTGTGAGTGTGAGTGTGAGTGTTTGTGTGTGTGTGTGTGAGTGTGAGTGTGTGTGAATGTGTGTGTGAGTGTGTGTGTGTGTGTCTTGGAATAACACTGTAAATGTCTCTCTCTTCGGGTCACTGGTGTCTTTAAGAGGATCATGTGGCCGAACAAACTAACAGACTCGTTTGTCGTGACTGTGAATGAAGTTGAGAGCAGCTTTAATCTCATGTCTGATTAAATGCCGTTTCACAAACACACTGTCAGCCGTTTCTGCTGTAACGACACATTTCACTGCTTAAAGTCCCGGCTTCATGAATACATGAGCGTTTACAGTCATTACTGACGCTTACGCCTCTAATTATTACAGTCTGATATTAAGTCCAGTATGAAATGTCAGTTTAAGGCTGGCTGCTTTTATTGCTCGACGTTGAAAAGTTAAAAATGTATCCAGTCCAGAAAGAGCAAGAGATGTTCAAGCTTAAATCATTTGATTAAAACATGTAAGTTTAAATGGAAAGACACTTTGATTTCTCAAATCTCTTAGTCGTAATGTTGGTCACAGAGTAAAAGTGTTTGTCAGCATGTTTACGCACAAAACAGCTGAAAATCTCATTGGATGGTGATTAAAATCTAGTATTTATTTTTAAATTATTATATTTGCTTGTTTATATATTAATACAGTCAAAAATGGTTTAAAAATGCAATTTTTTTCAAATATATTTAGAGAGCAATACAACTTGAAAGCAATACAAACTATGCAGTTGTTTAAAAGGTACAATGGTTTTCAGTAATTGATTAATAAACTAATACTTTTTCTTTTTCTTTCTATATGCCCCTGACATACTTGGTTGTATTGTACAATATGTTTGGTTTTCAGTTAAAAAAATTAATTAAAAATAATAATTTTAAAATGCTGAAAAAATCCGACGTCCGAAAAGATTTAGACAGGTGTAGAAATATGCTGTAAAAAATTATTTTTAAAAATGAAGTTGTATATAAAACAAAGGTTATCGAGGAAAACACAACTTCAGTCTTCCTACTGCAAAATTCAGTGTTTGATTCAATATGTTAATTGTTGTTTCTTTGTAAGTAATTGTGAAATTTACTAGCGATTTCTTTGTGAAAATGGTTTCTACATCTTTTTTTTTTTTTCAGGTGTATCCACAGTTATTTATATCGGTACGAAAACAGTCGTTGTGCTGTGTAATATGCACACTGCGTTTGGTATCATGTTATTTAAATGTATTATCAGAATCATAAACACACTGGCTTGTAGCGCAAATAGGTTTAGCATTTCCTGCACTTTGTTGCTCTTAGTTATTTACCGATATCGGCCGATGAATCGTAAGTCGCGCATATTGACAGAAAACAGGCGGATATATTTAGGAACTAAAGTGTTATTTTCCTGTCTGTTTTGTCCATATTTTTTTCTCCACAATCACATCGGGGAACTTCTGAAAGTGATTCAAGTTTTAATTACAACAAAGATCAGCATGCGTGTGTTTGTCCCCCTTTATATCGCCGATGTGCCAAGTTGGATCGCGCACAAAGAGACGGCGCCGGTCTGGTCGCTCGCGCACGCTCTCCTTCACGTCTCAATGTGGGACAGCAGAAAGTGGCATCAGAGGGAAAGTGGATTAAAGTAGGTTCCTCTCCTCCTCCTCTCTCCCTCTTTCTCTCCCTCATGGGCGCGTGTTTTTTGGCAGGGTCACCTGAGTCCTCCGGTTGGCCGCGGCTCGCAGGTAGCGAAGTTTGACGCTAACGAGAAGGAGCTTTGAAGCCGTCCCCAGTTACTTAAACACAACAACCTTCATTAATTCACAACGACGGTCCCATCAGGTTCTCATTAACAGCGGCACGAACACTCACCGGCGCCGTTATTAACTATTAATCCTCGTGTTTCTAGGTGTTTGGGGCTCTTCCGCTGCCAGAGGCCTGATTTCCGTAGGTTTGTCCCTCGTGAAATATTCGGATTTGTGTTGTTTGTATCTGCTGCAGTATGGAGGACCAAAGCTGCCAAAATTAAATGTAAATGGATAAATAAGTAAATGTATAATAGGAAAATAAATAAAGAAATAAATGACTTGACTTTATGTATTATTTTCTGTATTAATTCTTTTTAACTTTTATTTTCTTATTCTTTCATTTGATTTTTAATATTTATTTTTTAATTGTATTTATTCATGCATTTATTTCCAGCTTTATGGAAGTCACTATCTTAATGATTATATAATGATCTCCATGTTGCACAAGGAAAAGTAAAAAGAAATAAATGAATAAATAAACCTGGAAATAAATACATGTGGGAATAAATAAATAAATCTAAAAAATGAATGCATAAATAAATATAAAAATAGGTGAAATAATAAGTAAATAAAAGTTTAAAAAGAATAAAAATAAATACAGAAAATAATGCATAAAGGAAAAAGGTAATAAAAATGTAAGTTTTATGACACTAAACTATATTTTATAAAAATTTGAAGTTTTATAAAACTATATTTGTTTTAATCAAGTCATTTATTTCTTTATTTATTTTCCTGTTATACATTTACTTATGTATCTATATGTTTATTTATTTATTTTATTTTTAATTTCTGCAGGTTTGGACCTCCATATTGCAGGAGCTAAAAGTAGTGTTAAATATTTTGCAGATTATTGAGAATGTTAAACAAAAATGACATGTTATTTTTGACCCATGCACAGATGGAAAAATGATTTGGAGTTTCATAAAGAAATCAGAGAAAGTGTACCATGTTAATAAACATTTCTGCTAAAATTCATATAAGAGGTCATATGAACATGACATGCAGGTTTACAATTGACATATTTAATCTTTATTTTTTCAAGTAGTGTTTTATTTTGATTAACATTATCTTAATTTTACATTTTCATGATTTAGTTCATTATTAGCTATTCACTCACTCACAAGCCCTCTGCAGTTTCTGGATTCTGATTGGCTGTCAATTCAAAATGCTTCAAAAATTTGCAAATAAGGCATATAGTTAAATCCCTAAAGATGTATAGAAAGACAGCAAACTTACAATACATAAGTAACAAATACAATAGATAAATAAAAGCTAAAAAAAAAAAGGCTTTCTAAAATGAGCTTATATACTTATCCAGAAGTGAAATCAGCTTTCTTAGTTTTGCCCAAGAATTTAATAATAATTTAATTTTAAGAATTTGGGCTCGGGTATAAAACATCTGCATGCATGTTTGAAAACAAGTTAAAAAGTTATCCTTTTTTCTCTTATTTTTCTATATTGTTATAGTTTTTATGAATGGGCCTTAATTTGTTTTTCCTCCACAAATGTCTGCATTTAATTCAGCTCGAACTGCTTTGCGTATAGATCAAACTTTGTTTTGCTAGTCATTTTCATTTTTTTGCCAACGTTATATTTTAAAAATGATTTAATGACAAAATTTGAAAACCTACTGACTAGTGTTATTTTACAATTATTTATATATTATTATTATAGAATTTATTAACATTTGAATTAGCTTTTATTTTTATACATTCTGTTTTTATTGTAATTTTAGTTTGTTTAGTCGTTTTTGATTTTTAAAACTATTTCTATTTATCTTTATTTTATTTCAGTTTGAATAATTTTAGTACTTCAACTTAAAGTTTTGTTAGTTAGTTGCCAAGGCAACGTCTAAAATTCAGTTTTTTTTTGTTTATTTCTATTTACGAAACTTATTTTTAATAGTTTGTTTGCGCAAACAGGACTACTGTTGACACTTCAGAATCTGAACAAGATGCATGTCATTGTTATAATATTTGCTTGCATACCACACTGTGATTGCTTTGCTTTCTTGAATTTATGTCCATTTATATTGACATTTGATGCAGCATTTTAAAACAGAACTAGAGACTAAAACCTGAACTCACGTAATACTTGAACGCTGTTTTCCTGCCAGTGAGATTTCCTCCACGACCGAGTTTAAGAACGTTTAACCTCTCTAGGACTGCAAGAAAAGTCTCTCTAATATATATATATATATACATATATATATATATATATATATATACATATGGGGCTGTTGAAATGCTGATCAG
>NW_015547656.1:685605-688211 GCF_001515605.1 Sinocyclocheilus anshuiensis
AACAGGTGTCGCCCAGTTTGAGCTTCAAAGTGACTGTAATGAGAAACAAACTCTTTTGGTCTGGTTTATTTTATTTATAAGTTTAAAATGTGTAAACCTTAGAAGCGTTTCACACTTTTTCGCTCTACTTTCTTGTTCTGCAGGTTGTTGGTTGCACACAAGCTGGCTGTCCGTGTGAGTGTTTCCTGCCAGGACAAACTCAGATCAGGTCATGTGATCGCTGTGCACATGGCTGGGTCCTTCACGGTATGAATCACACATGTGAGTGTGTGTGTGTGTGTGTGTCTGTGTGTGTATGTGTGTGTTTGCCTGAAGACTGGATTCCCGTCACCAGTGACTCTGTCATGTGTATTGTGTGTGTGTGTGCAGCGGTGGGTAAGGTGTGCGCTCCGGCTCTGCTGTGTTCGGGGCAGGTGGAGATCGTCCAGAGTAGCGTGGTGTTTGACATCAGCAGTCTGATTCTGTACGGGACGCAGGCGCTTCCCGTCCGGATGAAGATCCTGCTGGATCGTCTGTTCAGCGTACTCACACACACACAGGTGCTCAACATCATACACACTCTCGGATGGACACTGCGCGACTACGTGAGAGGATACATGCTGCAGGTGAACACACACGCAAAACACACATACTTACAGGTGCTCAACACCACACACACACTCCGATGGACGCTGTGCGTTTGTGCTGCAGGTAAACACACACTTGCACACTCACACACACACACGATCAGCACATTTGAGATCTGTGTCTCTGTGCAGTTTTAGCCCAGAGCTCGTCCCCTCCCGAGTGTTTCTGAGTTGTTTTGGAATTTCTGTCTCTTCAAGACAAAGGAACGCTCTCGTCCAATCAAACGCAGCCGCTCTGCTGTTCTCATTAGAAGTGGGCGGAGTCTGGCGGTTTGGAGAGAGAGTGATAGTGATTAGGGCTCTTTATATTTCCTCGGGCCCCAAGGATCCCATCAGAACTTCATCAGGAGACTCCAGATACGGACTAAACCCGGGAAAGTCTGAAGATATGGGGACATGGACACACACACTCCTCCAGGAGGTATCGCACATGTGCATACTTTTAATTTTTGAGAAATATGTTCTCTAAATATTCCTGTTTATTGAAAGTCTTCGTGAGATTTATGAGTCATTTCAGCAGAAAACATGATGACCGGCTGAAAAACACTTCACTTCGAACTATTAGAACGTTTGTTTCTAATGTAGTTCTTTCTCGGTTCAATTAATTTTATCGTCATGCATTGGAGAGCGAGAACATTTTTGTCTGATTTTTCTCCTGCGTTGTTCATTAGTATGTTGACGCTGATTGTTCGGCATCTGCGTGTTTGACAGACGGACAGTGACGAGTCTCTTCTGAAGCGAGATGAGCAGACTCTGAAGATGAAGGAGGAGGCACAGGTGGACAATTCTATCATTAATTCACTAAAATCAATAAACAGCATCATCAACTTTATAAATAAGGTGTAAAATTGACCTGAAATATACTTGTGCTCTAAATGACATTTTTACTGTGTTTTCAGATTGTTCTATTTTGAAGGTCAGCGTGACTATATTTAATTAGTGAAATAAATTGAATTTTAAAATCCTTAAAAATTTCATATACATTTCAGTGTGAAACTGTAACTCTGGTCATCCTTCACAACAGTTTTTAACCTGAAGCAATTCATTCAATCATAACCATAAACGCACATACTTCACTGTGAACACAGTCCAATAAACTTTAAAATTAAAAAGTAATTATTTAGAAAAATGTATTTAAAAAAATTTTTACATACCAAATTGCAATTTTATTCTGCTTTTTTATTTTTTTATACATTTTATAATTATATTAAAATTTGTTATTTATCATTTATTTATTGTTATAATTTGATTTATTTTAATTCAATTTTTTAAATTTTATTTAAAGCATACATTTATTATTGTTTTCTTAAATATCAGATTCAGATTAAACATGTGTCGCCCAGTTTGAGCTTCAAAGTGACTGTAATGAGAAACAAACTCTTTTGGTCTGGTTTATTTTATTTATAAGTTTAAAATGTGTAAACCTTAGAAGCGTTTCACACTTTTTCGCTCTACTTTCTTGTTCTGCAGGTTGTTGGTTGCACACAAGCTGGCTGTCCGTGTGAGTGTTTCCTGCCAGGACAAACTCAGATCAGGTCATGTGATCGCTGTGCACATGGCTGGGTCCTTCACGGTATGAATCACACATGTGAGTGTGTGTGTGTGTGTGTGTCTGTGTGTGTATGTGTGTGTTTGCCTGAAGACTGGATTCCCGTCACCAGTGACTCTGTCGTGTGTATTGTGTGTGTGTGTGCAGCGGTGGGTAAGGTGTGCGCTCCGGCTCTGCTGTGTTCGGGGCAGGTGGAGATCGTCCAGAGTAGCGTGGTGTTTGACATCAGCAGCCTGATTCTGTACGGGACGCCGGCTCTTCCCGTCCAGATGAAGATCCTGCTGATCCTCCTCACACACACACAGGTGCTCAACATCATACACACACTCGGCTGGGCACTGCGCGATTACGTGAGAGGATACATGCTGCAGGTAAACACACACACACACACACACACACACACACACACACACACACATATATATATATAT
>NW_015547656.1:689502-702002 GCF_001515605.1 Sinocyclocheilus anshuiensis
GTAAACACACACTTGCACACTCACACACACACACACACACACACACACACACACACACTCACAGGCACACAATCACAAACATACAAACACAGACATACATGCAAAAACACATTTACACACATATACACACACGCAAAAAGATACAGTATATACCTGCACACACACACATGCAAAAACACACATGCACACACACACACACACACACACACACACACACACATGCAAAAACATACAGTATATACCTGCACACACACACATACACGCAAAAACACACATGCACAGTGCGCACACACACACACACACACACACACACACACATACATGTCTGTTTCACTATGCAAAGCCACACATACATACACACACACAAGTCCTGTGCCGCAGCCTGTTTAAGCAAGTAAAAGAATATGAAATACATGATTTATTTTTAGGCTTGTTTCTTTGTGAACATACAGTATTAATTGTATTTGTGCAGGTATTAAAAAGTACGTTTGACTTTAAAACTCTGCAGATATACTGTAATAATCGCTCTATTTATAAGAATAGCAAAGTCCACACTAACGATAATGACACAGGATAACAATATTGTTGGAATCACTTTCAGAGCCATTTTTTTTTCCATCTGATGAACAATAAAAACATTACAGCCAACCAGAATCCATCCGACTTTAAAGGTGACATAACACAGAGTTAATCTCGAGTACTTATAGAGTAGTACTGCATCCTTGAAGTCTCTGAAGAGTCTTTAGTTTTATCAGATTTATAAAAGACAGATACAGCTTTACACTTCTCTCCGAAAACAGCTGTGTGTGGAGCTAAAGAGCCACGAGCATGCGCAGCTATTGCGTAGCGATCGTCTGCAAGCTGTGACGTCGATATAAATAAAACGGGAACAAAAATTTTATTGACTTAAAGGATATTTTATATTGACTTATTGCCCCTTTTTACAATATGTAATATAAGTCTCTGGTGTCCCCAGAATGTGTCTGTGAGTTTCAGCTCAAAATACTCCACAAATCATTTATTATATCATTTTGAAAATGCCTATTTTGAGTGGAAGCAGAAACACGCTGTTTTTCGGGCCTGTCTCTTTAAATGCAAATGAGCCATATGAGTTTAAACTTATGATATAGGGTTTTTTGAGAGCCCACAGCCGAAGCACACGGACAGAAAGCGGCTGTCACAGCATGTGAGTACTAAACTAAGTTCTCATTCATACACAAGTTTACATTAAAAACACACGAGTTACAAAAACAGTGAGTCGGTTATGTCTGTGAAGGTAAACAGCTGGGAAATAATTTGCATGTTTATTTTAGATCTAAATAGTGTTCTGTGCTCATCTGTGCAGACAAAGGCAGAACAGTTAGCATGTTTTGCTAAAATTTTCGCCATGGCATTACACGTTGTCGCTTGCGAAAACACAATGACGGCGCCGTGGCTGGAAACTTACAGATTAAGGGGCAGTAATATTATAATGAGATCCCTTTGCCACGTCACCAAGGGAGCGAAATCAGACGTGCTTGTTTTCTCAGACGCTTGCAGAAAAAGGCTTCCCAAAACAAAGTTACTGGGTTAATCTTTTTCACGTTTCCTTGGTTGGTAGATGCACCGGGGACCGGATTATAGCACTTAAAACCTGGAAAAGTCAGATTTTCATGATATGTCACCTTTAAATTACTATGGCTAACGAATGAAGCATGTTGAAGGGCTGCTCTTGCTCGCGTTCTGGCTGATGTTTGCGCGCTTCTACAATGAAATCCCGCCCTTTATGACATCATACAGGGAAAAAAACGTTCCGAAACTTATATGAACCCTGAAGGAGTGTATTTGGCACAGAAATACATTCGTCATTCGTCCAACTCGTTTTTTGAATCTTTGGCCATGTTTAGCATGAGAATCCAACTCTTTAACAGTGTAAATAACTCAGAATGCATGAAACAGCATTAGCGATTATAGCGGCAGACGACAAAACCTATAATAAATAGGGTTGCAAAGGGGTGGAAAATTTCCGGTAAATTTCCGTAAAGTTTCTAAAATTTCTGGAATATTTCCTAAATTTACTGGAGATTTTCCACCTTTTTGAGTGAAGTGAAGTGACATGTGGCCAAGTATGGTGACCATACTAGGAATTAGTGCTCTGCATTTATCCCATACAAAGTGCACACACACAGCAGTGAACACACACACACCGTGAACACACACCCGGAGCAGTGGGCAGCCATTTTTTGCTGCGGCGTCCGGGGAGCAGTTAGGGGTTCGGTGCCTTGCTCAAGGGCACCTCAGTTATGGTATTGAAGGTGGAAGAGAGCGCTGTACATTCACTCCCCCCACCTACAATCCCTGCCGGTACGAGACTCAAACTCGCAACCTTTGGGTTACGAGTCCGACTATCTAACCATTAGGCCACGACTTCCCCTTGCAACCCTAATAATAAACAAGGTTATCATCTGCTGCTGTGGACGCTAATAAGTTACCGTTACAGTTATCACCCCACGTCTGAACAGGCCTTAACTCTCATCCTTTAGGACTCTGTGGGGATGGTTCTGGATCGCTGGGTCACCATGAGCCCGGAGGACGAGGTCGTGACCTTGCGTCAGTTTCTACGTTTTGGGGAAACCAAATCCATCGTGGAGCTCATGGCCGAGGAGCAGCAGATCCGCCCAGAAACCCATCGCAACCCCGCGTTCAAGCTGAGAGATAAACCGCCCTCCAGAACGCACCACTTTGAGAATCTGCCAGGAGGAAGTCTAGCGTTCCTGCAGCCGTTTCACTACGTCAGTGCATCCGTGTTTCCACCCTCACCAGCTGTGGAGCGTCATCCTGCGACACAAAAACTACAGCGGCTCAGCAAACGGAACAATGGCGCAGATGAAATGAGAACCAGAAACAAAAGAGATGGCGCACCTGAAAGGCCGTTGCAGATACGAAGTTCCACGCAGTCACCGAAACGCCTGCGAAACGAAGAACGTCAAGTGGGAGTCGACGGGCCGATTGCAGACTCTTCGGGAACCGGGGAACGGTGCAACGGTTCGTCCTCGAGCAAAGCTCGTGTGAGCTGCAGTGCGTGCGCTAAGACGTTTTACGATAAAGGAACGCTGAAGATCCACTTCAACGCCGTGCACTTGAAGATCAAACACCGCTGTACTGTCGAAGGCTGCAACATGATGTTCAGCTCACTGCGCAGCCGCAACCGACACAGCACTAATCCCAACCCGCGACTGCACGCCGCGGTCGAACACGCGACACGCAGATTCCTCACTCAACCGCGTCGACCGGTCTTGACCTTGCGCGAAACTACCTCGCCGGTTTCCATGGCAACCACCAACACTGCATTGACTGACCATCAGATTCCAGTTATCCGTGAAGGAGGAGGGGGAGGAGCTACAGGCAATCGTACGGCCAATCAGAATGGCCTTAGTGATGTGATTGACGTGACGCCGAAAAAGAAGTCACGGAAGTCCAGTACACCTTTGAAGCTTAAACAAGAAACTCGCAGTGAGGAACACGATCACTTATCACCAGGACAACCGGTCAACAGTCTCCATGGCAACCAGTCCCCAATGACCAACACACACACGCAGTACATCTACAAACAACTTTGGAAGACACCGTACGGTTACCATAGCAACAGCCACTTGCATAACCAATGGAAAGGCAGGTGTCAACCTCTACTAAAGGTCAAAGAGGAGCCTTGTGACCCCACCTGTGACTGTAGAGGTCGTCACCATAGCAACCTGTGACCGTAGAGGTCGTCACCATAGCAACCTGTGACTGTGACAACATGAGATCAGAACTGACTCTACACCGAAAAGAATCTGGTGAAGGATTTACAATTTTCACTCAGAAATCGTTGGTGTATTTCACAAATAATTACCAAGAAACGGCAAGTAGCACATTTAATTAAATATGAAAATCTGAGGTCGAAAGACTGAAATAGTATTTTCTTGTAAAAACATACTCTCATAATCAAGTCAAGTCACCTTTATTTATATAGCGCTTATAACAATACAGATTGTGTCAAAGCAGCTTTACAGTATTAAATAGGAAAATAGTGTGTCAATAATGCAAAATGACAATAGTAAACACTCAATTTTCAGTTAAAGGCAGTTCATCATTGAATTCAGGGATGTCATCATCCAGCTCAGTTCAGTTTAAATAGTATCCGTGCAATCAAGTCGACGATATCGCTGGAAATTAAGTGTCCCCAACTAAGCAAGCCAGAGGCGACAGCGGCAAGGAACCAAAACTCCATCGGTGACAGAATGGAGAAAAAACCTTGGGAGAAACCAGGCTCAGTCGGGGGCCAGTTCTCCTCTGACCAGACGAAACCAGCAGTTCAGTTCCAGGCTGCAGCAAAGTCACATTGTGCAGAGGACTCATCTGGTTCCTGTGGTAATAATCTTTAATTTACAACTTCGAATATTTTTTCTTTACAATATATGTTCCTGATCTTATCGAAGATTCATCCGTGCATGTTGTTGTTATGAAAAAAATTGCATTTGTGAACTTGAAACAAAATAAAATAGGTGTGTTGGGCCAAAGACCCTTTAAGGCAAGTCATTCCACTCGGCGGCCATCTTTGAAACGCCTCTCGGGCATGCAAGAGCAGATTCAAGATTCAAGATCAAATTCTCCAAAACTGTTCGCCAAGCTTACGATTAAATTTCATATTTGAAATCACCAATCTGACAACAACTGTCTCATAAATGTTGTTTCTTTTGCTCAAATAGCGTTAAAAAAGCGTATTCAGGCTAGACCAGCCAATGCGCATGCGCAGTCCTATAACTGCACGACTCGGAGCGTTGACTGTTTCTATAGCAACCTCGGCAGCTGTAGTGACGCACTGACTGTACCGATTAGCGATTGGCTCTTTTACTCAGAAGGCGGGGCTTCCTTTGATAGAGCAGCCATATAGACCCCTTTTTAAGTTAGTAAACATGAGCGGAGAAAATCCGATTTTATCTGAATATGTAAGGTCACTCACTGCCGTGACAGCGATTGTTATTTGAAAAAGTTAACTTTAATGGACAAAACCAGACTGGCCGACCCGTACACACTCACTCAATGGATGGACGATCTGACAGAATTACTCACATTTACACCTGATAGAGAAACCTAACGTGTATAATAAAGAGAAACTCACCTGTATGTCTATCTAGTCATGAAGTTGTATATATTCCAATCTCAGCAGGCAACTATTTTTACAGCTACATGAGAGTGATCTGGGCCAAAATACAAAAAAAGTTAAACATTTAATGTGATGGATATATTATTTGAAAATGTATGTATGTAATGGCCAAATAGTTATTTTAAAGTATACCTCTTGTAAATGATGTAAGTTTACAGTGACATTACAGTAGCTTTACTTTACTTTACATAGAGTATATTTAAAGTAAGATGTGAATATTTTCTAGAAATAAAAAATCCAGAAATTGCAAATTTTGAACTTTCTGCATTTGACTATTCTTTCCTACAAAGTTCTTAAAAATTCCAGCCACAATCAATCACAATGTATATACAATTGCAGATGATTAAGCATATAAATCGTCAGTTTGTTGTTTTAAACTTGTCTGATCATTGAACTAAATTAAATCTTATTTAACACAGCCTAATTAAATTTGGTTTCATACACCAAAGGCTATATTTAAAAGAGTTGGTGGGTTAGAAATGCGTAAAAACATGTTTTTTGTTGAAATGCGATTTCGAGATTTCTAAATTGCCTTTTAAGCTTTCAGATTTCCACAAACAGATATTGCAATACTGGAAAATTATATTTACCCACAACTTTACACCACATGGAGCCACCTTGTGGAATAATATAATTATTACAATAAATAGGAAGACGCTATTTAAACAAGAATGGTTTTAGAAAAAAAGTTATTTATGTTGTCGATTTGATAGGTGAAGATGGTCATTTAATTCAGTATAATGCATTCATGGAGAAATTTGCGATAAAATGTTCCTTTAGAGAATATAATACTGTGTTGTAGAGCCATCCCTCTTGCACTAAAACAATGAATAGAAAATACTCTAACATATTCTGATGTCAGATGCACTAGCCCCTAAATAATTAAAATGTGGAGAACAAAGATACCTCCATAACGAATTTCTCATATTTGTCATAACACCGTTATATTCTACGGGTTTAATGAATTTGCAGACAATGTAGTTATCTGTAACTCTCATATAACTGTATTTTCACTGTCTTAGAGGAGAGTGCCATTGAATGTGTAGCTGGTGTGAAGTAGCTTTTCATGAAAAAAAAAAAGTGAAAACAAACTGGATGAAAAAAAAAACTCCCAATAAATGTCCAAACAGCGATTCTATGACAGCATTTATTGTTATATCTTGTGCATAATTTACATTTAACATTTGATGTTGATTTGATAGGAAACATTATTACATCATTGTACAGATTGAAAATTCAATGCACTGATTTTAAATTCAGTTGAGGTATCTGACATAATATATGACATGACACTGATCTTTTATATGCAGTGTCTTAAGAGCCATAAAGGCTGTAATATATGTTGTTTTTAGATAAATCGCTCCGAGGGGTTTGACCAACCAGTTAGACAGACAGACTATAGGTTATTTATTTGTACAAAATATCAAAGCACCCCACTCCCAGCCATTTCTAATATACATTTGATTAATATTGCTAAATATTATCAAATTGTAACGAAATTAAAGATCCATCTTTGATTGCCAAAACAAGTCCAGGTGCAGTTCCCTCTCAGCCAATTAGATTTCATGTAGCATTTTCATCGGTCAGTCGTGGAAGTCTGATTGGTTGATAACTTTTGACAACGTTTAGTTGTTATTTATAGTTACAGTTATCGTTATAGTTGTGCCCCGTTTCCCATACAGTATTGTTGTTTATGAGTTTCTGTGTGCATATTCTGCATACTTGAATCCTTTCCAACAATGGCTGTATGACTTTGAGATCCACATTTTCACACCGGAGGACAACTAAAAGACTCAAACATAACTATTACAAAAGCTGCAAACATTCACTGATGCTCAAGGGGACGTAAACTTTACTTATTTTTTCTTTTGCAAGTTTTTGCACACATTTTTTTAAAGTAAAATTTAAGCATGGAATTAAGTAAAATCTACACTGTAAAAAATGACCGTGAATTTAACGGTAAAAGACTGTAAAAATGCTACAGTAAAAACCTGTTAAATGGTTAACGGTAAATTCCCCTACTATATACAGTGAAAAACTGTATTGGACATTACATGTATTGGACATTATCACCTCCTGCATTTGGTGGTTATCAGTGTATTACAAAGGTACAACATTTCAGATTTCAGTACTTCAATAGGTTGGTATATTAACAATATATCAGGTAATGAAATTACGGTATTTAACTGTAAATTTAAGTTAAAACCGTAAAACCTAAAACGTTGTTACCGTATTTTTTACGGTAAAATTCCGGCAACCACAGCTGCCGTTTTTTTACCGTAAATTTTACGGATTTTTTTTTACAGTGTACTTAAATAGGAGAGAACCTCACTGAGATTAAAAATCTCTTTTACAGGAGTGTCCTGGCCCAGTTATACAAATACACATAACAATACAACATACAATAAAACAGCATTAAAAATACAGCCTTGGAAGCATTTGCAAATCACTAAATCTAGCTAAAACACTAAAATGAGTATGAATGAGTCATTTTGAGTAGAAAATGACCTCCGGATGTCAGAAAACAGCACTAAACCTAACAACCATAAAACTGTGTAAAAACAACTGAAAATGTTTAACCTTATTAATTATTCATGCACCAGTGAATTATGGGAACAGCAGGATCATAATATTGATACTTACTTAAAGAATCCTTGTAAACACTTATAAATACTTATAAGTTCAAACTTTAATTTCTACAAGCTTAAACTGAGCACCAATATAGAATTTATTCTCTTTTTTTTTTCATTCTTGCCTGAGCTAAGTTATTTAATGTAGCAATTACATTTGTTTTCCCGTAGTATTCACCACAATATTATTTTTATCAGAATATCGGTCTAAATTATTATTATTTTGTCTTGTGGCAAAGGTGGTTTCATAAGGGTGGTACCGAATAAAACATCAGTTATATTTACAAATAAGAGACAAAAATAAGCATGCAACCGTATGCACTCTACTAAATAGCAATGGAAATTACTATGTGTGACAACTAGCCCCGTTCTCTAGCATCTGAAGTGAATCTGATTTCACGCCGCGTGTTGAGAGATCACGTGACGCGGCTGCTGTCCGCGGTGCTGAAATCCCCCGGTGCTGAAATCCCTCGGTGCTGGAATCCCCCGGTGCTGAAATCCTTACGGACGATGCTTTATGATGTTATTGGTTCAGATCTGATTTTTCTGGGGCTTCATCAAACGCGCGCGCTCAGGGCGGGTCGTGTTACGTCACGCGCGTGTCCAGGGACCAGACGCTCGGCGAGTCAACGGATGTGTGCGCCTCAAAACACCCATAAAACCGTTACTTAAAGCGGAACGACGGGAACAGATAACGCGGGGAGATGTCTGTGGCGGGGCTGAAAAAGCAGTTTCACAAAGCGACTCAGGTAAGAGCGGAATCCGTCCGTTATCCGCACGAAACCGTCAGTCTCGAGGCCGAATCACAGCACGAGTTTGCTCCAGAAACAGACGCTTATGTCCGCGGTCAGACGGTTAATGCGCTTGTTTATGGATGCGTGAAAACAGCGCGAGACCTGCGGGGTACCAGAAACCGTCACGTGATCCCCAAATTTTCACGCGCGTTATGTAATCGGCCGAGCGCGCTCGAGCGATGCTCACCTGAGGAGAAAGGCACAGGTTTAACCGGGTTTATGGTTTAATTCGGTTTCTGTATAAACGCGAACCTTAGAGTGTTGAATGCAAAAACGTAATTTTTTCCCTGTTGAATATTCACATCATGAGTCTTGTACAGGGAAAACAGTTCATGACCCCGTAGCGGGGCATGTTGTCACAATGGAAGTCAAGAATTTATAGTATGAAAAAAATGTGTGTGTGTGCAAATATATATATATAATGTTGAAATTAGGAATCAACATAAAATCATATGTGTGTGTGTGTGTGTATATATATATATATATATATATATATATATATATATATATGTATGAGACAGGAATAAAAATACAAAATAAAAAAAAAAATTTTAACAAATGCTGTAATGCTTTAAAAAAAATGCAATAATAATATAATAAAAGTTGCTTTACAAACTTCTCTCAGAAATTGCTAGTAAGTTTTACAATTAATTATAGAGAAATGGCAAGTAACACACTGAATTAAACATGCAATTTTGAAGCAGAAAGAATGAAATAGTTTTTCCTAAAACGTACTCCAGTAATCTCCACTAATTTTACATTGTAGAGAAAACAAGTATTTATTTCTTTTTTGTATTGCATATCAGTTCTGATGAGTTTTGCAGCATTTTATGAGGGTTGTCGTAATAATACATTATTCATAATGCATACGTTCAGTTGTGAGTGTATATAACTGTGTGTTTAAAATAGCTCATACATAAACACCTCCGGCCAGCCAGAAATAGAAATGTGAATCAATACTCTGTCCTTGCTGCACAAACACACACACACACACACACATGTTGTGTTTCCATGTTTTATGGGGACATTCCATAGGCGTAATGGTTTTTATACTGTACTCCAGTCACACGTGATGTGTGCAATCATCCAGTTTCACACACTAATCTGTCCAGATCTCACAGCATCATGACTGGAATCCCCCAGGGTTCTATCTTGGCTCCAATGTTATTCTCCATCTATATGCTGCCATTAGGTTCAATTTTTAAGAAATATGACATTTCCTTTCACTGCTACGCAGACTGTTTTAAATAGTGCTTTATAAATAAAGTGACATTGACATTGATGATTGATTCTAGACTCAGTTCTCTCTCTCTGCTTCTTCTACTGTTTGATGAGCTCAACATTCAAAATTCATTATCAATGCAACTTTAATTACCAGTGGAGACTGAACTAACCAGCAGAGCACACACTCATGTGACATTGTTGCTGTTCCCTGAGTATTGATTCATGTCGATGTGTGTGTGTGTGTGAGTGTGTGTGTGAGTGTGTGTGTGTGTGTGCGCGCGTGTGTGTGAGAGAGAGTGAGTGAGTGTGTGTGTGTGTGTGTGTTGAGCTGCATGAGCACTGTGTGTGATGTCATTGTGATCAGCGAGTTGTATTACAGAAGCCCTGAAGCTGTGTGTTCAGTGTGTTATATACGCATGTGAGCATGCATGATCTCCAGCATAAGTTTACCTGCACACTCTTTTGCATTTATAGTGTGTGCATGTTCCCGTCTCTCACCTCGCATGCGTGATTCCAGCAGATGGAACTGCTTTCATACAGCAGGCCAAAGCAATTATGAATTAAAAACAAGCTTTGCACAAAACCACACACACACACACACACACACAGTGAGTGTGAGTGTGTGTGTGATTGTTTTCTATATGCTGCAGGCACTCAAAACCACTACACACTTTCTAGTAAGGTTTGTCTGTGTAAATATCACTCAATCAGACGCTTCTGTGTGTTTTCCTCATGACTGAACTCTATGAAATCTGTTTGATTCTTTTCCCAAATTCATTTTTTGCATGTTTAATTTTGTTTTAATTGTTAAATTTAATAAATTTATATTAACTTCCCAAGTTCTTTTTTTTCTGTTTACATTTTATTCTTGTCCATTTTAATTTCTCTGGGTTCTGTTTTAATGCTTAAATAACCAAAAACTTGTCTAATTATTTGAAATCATTAAACTTGTACAGTTTAACAACAACTTTTTGAAAGTTCAACAAATATAACATTTTGAAGGCCCCCATTTTTCTTTCTTTCTTTTTTTTTTTACAAATTCTGTTTTATTATTACCAAAATTTGTGTTTTCAGTTTAAATTTTTCTGGACTTTGTTTTAATGATTTAATGAAATTTTAATAACAAAACCATGTCTAATCAATTGAATTCATAAAACTTTAGCAATTAAATGATTTATTTATTTTCTTACAATAATTGGGCTCCACGTTTTTTTATTTATTTATAGAAATTGTATTTTTCATATTTAATTTATGATTTAAAACAAACTTTCAGAAGTATATTTTACTATAAAACAGTCACGATTTCTTGAAGTTAAACCAAACTTTTATTTTGGCGGGTCGTAGTGAAGATCTTTGAGTTTCTCTGTGTATCTGCTGATAGTTTTTCTCAAATGATTTGATGAAATGCTGGTAAAGTGAGTCTATGTTCATGTCCTCATATAGTGAGACAGTCGAGAGTTGTGTGTGACTTTACATTTACAGATACACACACACTAGTCCATTCTGCAACTTTTGATACATTCGTCCAAAATTTGCCAAATTATGTGACGTTCCGCATTATACTGTAAATTGCATGCTTATGATTGGATTCATAAATGTCCAGTTATGAACACAGATGATGTGATGAGAGGCAGACAGACAGGCGGATGGGGGATGTACTTCTCTATTTTCTGTCTAACGCGTATCATCAGGTCGCTGATGCTATGGAAACTGGCTCTCGTGCATCACTTTCACAATCCTCACATGATATTCAGAGCCTAGAATAAACAAGAGCTTCCTTCACTTCATATACACTCGTACTGTATGATTCATATCAGCAGAATGACTACAAACCCTACACAGTACTGTTTATGAATAACTAGTGTTTTTGAGCGGATTTCATCACGTTTATCTTCTGTGTAGTGAACTCACGCTCTCTGATGGTCTTCTGGAGATCTTTACAAGTAAACAGCCCATAATTACTAGTGTAAATTACTAGTGAAGCATCCGTAGTTTACAATCATCCAATCCACGACCCACACACTGCAGAAACTGTGATCTTATTCAGGATATTTTTTTACTTGTTTTCCAGTACAAATGTCTAAATCTGTCTAAAAATTCTTAAATTAAGATACATTTATTTGAGAAGTAAAATCACTTAAGATATTAAGCTTTGTTTTGTCTAAATTAATCTTACTGGTAAATAAGTGTGCATTTCGAGTACATATATCTAAAAGAAATTCTTAAATCAAGATACATTTACTTGAGCAGCAAAATTACTTAACATATTCAAAATGAAATGATTTAATGTTGAGAAAAAAAACAAATATCTGTCACTGGTAAGAAAAAAAATGTTTTAATCATAAACTTAAAAATAAATTCAGAAAACAGTAATATAAGACATAATATCTCACATCATTTGCATCTCCAGTAAATGTATCTTGATTTAAGGATGTTTAGATATTTGTACTGGAAAACAAGACAAGAATACTGAGGAAGATCATCATTCTTTGGAGTTTATTCACAACAGTGACATTGTGATTGTGTGTTTTGTGTAATTGTAATTATTTGTGTGTTTTCTCACCTGTAGAAAGTCAGTGAGAAGGTCGGAGGAGCTGAAGGCACCAAACTCGACGATGATTTCAAAGAAATGGAAAAGGTACATTCACACACACACGCACGCACGCA
>NW_015547657.1:0-1788 GCF_001515605.1 Sinocyclocheilus anshuiensis
TCAATATTATTTATCAATTATTTATTACCAATAAATGAGCCTGCAGCATATTAAACTGAAACCACTCTTTTATCTGACAAGCAAAAACAGAAGCTATTTTACAAAAATCAGCAAACTGCAACAAAAATGGGAACACAATTCATCTCCAATCACCTGTGTGCAGAATAGGATTGGAGAGATGGAAAAGGAGAAAAACACAAGAGCTTCAAAGGGGAGCTGTAACATAGCCACTTATTTATAGCCTACAAAAATATAGGCTATTCGAACCATATTTACTCTTAGTATTAGTATAGAACTACTTGTTTTTTATTACAGCCCGTGATAATTAATACATTACAAAAACATTGTAAAAATAAAAAAATTGGCTAAAAGAAAGTCATCCCACTCCTCTACGTCTACTTCTGTCATCGCTTGGATTACAGCGTCACGGCACGTGCCTTCTTTTTGAACGTGATTTTCTCCAATGAGGGGGTGGAATATTTGGCAAATTACGCTGCAGCACTTATATTATTGCACTGGTTGGCTATTAACTGTGAGCAGACAGAGTGTCATTGAATGCATTGGAGAATACGGCGAACATAAATAAAGAAACAAAGTTGCTTGTAAGATTTCCCTAACAAGCAACCATATTTTTTAAAATAAGCCCAAAAAAACGCGACCTGGTATTTTTTCACGCAACTTTACAAAAAAAGAAGCCCAAAGTCGCGTATAATACACGGACTTGGCAACTATGGCAGCACTTCTTCTTCATCGTCTCGTCTGATGCACTCACTCAAACAAGCGTTCTAACCACAACCTCGCCCCTCCCCCACCCCCCAACCATTCGAATTTCTGTAGGCGGGAATTATTTTTAATGATATTCTAATGAGCCGCTTTGTGATTATCACAAAGCCCGGAAACCAACGCTGTAGTCCAAACGAGCCGTTCGTTGTAGTTCTTGAAAAGGGATTTTTTTAAAAACGAATTATCTCCCTTTGGAGTGGACTTTGAGATTTGTAACTTTCTAGATCTTTTTTATGCCCAAACATACACACTACACACTGACTAAAATTAAAAAAGTGAAAAAGTATAATAGGACCCCTTTAAACTTATGCATTGACTCAAAGTATGCGGATGTCTTTTTGTTGGTGCTGTTGCCATGGTGAATCAGGAGCTCTATTGATCATGACTTCTCATAGTCATGGTGCACGCGCTAAACTCAGAGTCAACCTACTCAGAGTTGATTGAACTAACACACTTCAGCTGTTCTTAAACTCAGTCAACATACTCAAAGGCGACTGAACTAACAAAATTTAGCTGTTCTGAAACCGAAAACTCAGTTTCCCATCTCAGGGTAAGTCAACTCAGAGTTCAAGTTTTAACTGGTTGAACCAACGGGCCCCTGGTGTGCCTAGTTAATTATCCTTGTTTGGGCTGAGTAATTAAGTTCCTGTAGGTTCACACTAGCTGTGTCCCAAAGTTAAGTGCACACACTTTGAAGGGCACGGAAAGACACATAATGCAGAGCAAAATGGACTCTTCTCTAATCAATTCATAGGAAAACCTTTCTTTGAATGAACACACATATACTTCAGGTCATTGGGTATGTTGTTACTGTTCTTGTATATTGTCTTTTGTTTTGTATACTGTTTTATGCATGCTTATGATAGAACCACTCGTTCATGTAATCTTACCTACAGTATATGTAATCTTACCATGTTTAGTATCTATGAATTCATCTTCTGATGATCTAAATGAGAGTGTATATTATATGTTGGTACATAGGCAATATATTAGTGTTCTGAGAAT
>NW_015547657.1:2068-14331 GCF_001515605.1 Sinocyclocheilus anshuiensis
CTCTGAGAAGATGAGGATGTGAGCTAGAACGCTTCTGCAACCCCTAAGTTCCTGCCAGGCCTCGGCCTTGACTTTCCATTCACCAAAGATCTTAGGATCTCAGCTGATGTCTCTCTTAGCTCTTTTTCACTTTACACTGGGAAGAAACTCCCAATCACCATCGAGTCTTTTTGATCCTTACTACATGCTCTAATGCATTACATACTGTATGAAAGTATTTTCTGTGGCCACGGAAATATCCTTTCCTAGAGTTGATATGAACTTACACTTAACGTTCGCTGGACAAACAGATTGGTTGATGGCAATTTAATTCTGCTACAGTTACTACTGGCAGCTGATATAAATAATTGTAATTAAACATAATTAACTGTAATTATTTATATACATTTCCCTTTTGAGCTAATTTGCTACACCCCGGTTTTTGCCGGTACTGCAGGATAAAGCTGAATGTGCCAGTGCTGGACAGGTTTTAAAATGTTTTTTGGCTGAGCAGGGAGGCCCTGACAGTGCTGCTGGATCTTCTGAGAAGTGAATGGCAACAGGGAGGGGGCGCCACAATCCAGACCCTGGTGTTTCTTTTCTGTCTGGCCAGTGGTACATCATACAGATTGGTCTCCACTCTCCAGAGTGTCTGACATGCCTCGTTCCACTGTCACTGCATTGTCCTCTGAGTTGCTGGCCATTCGCCACCAAGAGATTCACCTCCTGAAGACCCCAGAAGACCTGGAGGCAGGGCTGGGCTCAAAATTGATGTTGTTTTTCTGTTGTTAAACCTAAGCTATGTTGTAATAGTTGTACTTTCAGTAATGTATACAACAATTTGTTTTAATGTGTAAAAAAATTATTTACAGGACAAAAAATAAACGTATTGGAGAATGTTTTGTAAACTGCATTAAAAAATAACAATGTACATAACAATTACTTCCCTTTTATTTGCACATGTGAATATGCATAACAAAAAAACAAAACAGAATGTACAGAAAGTACTCAGGCTCATTTACAAATAAATTGCATTACAAAACTGAAAATAACGTATACAACTTACCATTTGGTTTTGAACTTACATCACAAAAATAAACTACAGAAATTAGGTTGTTTCATTGACAATGTGATGTAACCATTTTTTCCTCTGCTTTCTCTTCTTGAGAATAAATTATTAATAAACAATTTATTGTCTCTCCATTCTCTCCCTGCTCTCCTGTGCTCTTCTCTCCTCTGTCTTTCTCTGGAATTGGATGTCCTCCCTTAGTAGCTCCACCAGCTTTCACTCACTCCCTCACCTGTCCCAGGACACTTGCAATCCTAAGGCAGAGCAAATAAACCATGCCTGTTAAAGGGTTAGTTCACCCGAAAATGAAAATTAGGCTGTTTTTTACTCACCCCCGATGCATCCTAGGTGTATATGACTTTCTTCTTTCAGACGAATCCAGTCGGAGTTATATTAAAAATTGTCTTTGATCTTTCAAGCTCTATCGTTGTACTCAGTGGGTGTTGCAGTGCTTCAGTTCAAAAGAAGTGAAATAAAAAGCACCTTTCCATAAAAAAAAGTGTCTCACAAGGCTCCAGGGGGTGAACAAAGACATTCTGTACCGAATCGATGCGTTTTTGTAAGAAAAATATCCATATTCAAAACGTAATAATCACTTTAATCTAGCTTGCGCCAGCAGTTGTACACTAATTTTCATTTTTGGATGAACTAACCCTTTAACAACAACAGCACAATGAATTTCAGCAAATAATGTGTCTATTAACTTGCTTACTTTGTATTTTTTAAGTCTTCCCCCAGCAGGCTCATTTTCTCCAAAATTGTCCTAAAACAAGAGAAAATGGAAACACTTATGAAAAATATTAAGACAGTGGTGCAATCTTTGAAAATCAACATATTTACACATATGTAAAAATCGGTGCAACATTAGAAAATATGACACAGCAGGACATGCATACAAAATACTGAAGTGCACAAGTTTGGTTAAAACGTGTGGACATATCTTGCATGAGAGCACTACAAAAACACAACAAAGGGAAAGACTATTGCCTTGTATAGTGGTTGGTTGTCTTATTGTTTGTGGGCTTTGTGTTTAAAAACCCTGGCTTTTAACACTTTCGCTAGGCATTTGAGTAAATGAAAACAATACTTGCGTTTAAACGTGAATTCCCCCACATAACTCTCATCCGCCGTGTTCTTTGAATATGAACACCGTCGTCATCTGCGCGCAAGTGATTCTGGGATATGGTAGGGTGTGAAGTGTCCATCAGATGTAGGCTGCATCCGAAAACTTAGGCAGCTGACTTGCTGCCTCGCTGCTGTATGAGGCAATGACTTTGCAGGCAGCGTTTTTGCACGAAGGCAACTCATGAAACTGATTTCGGACAGGCTTCTGAGGCAGTGTAATGGTTTAATGATGTACAACAAAATAGAACAAGTTTTTGTGATAACTAAACGAATATGTAATTACTATAATACTGATTTCTGGCTATAAATAACATCAAAAGTGCAGAAAGTTAGTCAGAAATTTAACAGCTATACATTTACACACAAACTGACCGTCAAACGCAAGTTTCAGACACAAAATCTTTATTTTTTAGCTCAACCGTCACGGAATGGAACGCACAGGATTGCAGTAGCCCCTCACTGCAGAACACAAGATCCAGGGGGCGTGGTTGGATCAACATATAGGGGCTGGAGATTGGTAGGTTTAGGGGTGGAGATGGGTGGGTTTAAGGATCAGGGGGTGGAGACGGGTAGGTTTAGGTATATGTAAGGTGGGAGGAGTTGGATCTGGATCCAACCACGCCCCCTGGATCTTGTGTTCTGCAGTGAGGACCATCTCCATGATTGTGGGATATCAAAGGCAGCGAAGGGTACATCTATGCTGCCTTCAAAATTCGATCAGAAGAAGGTACCTCCGGAGACAGGAAGTAAAGTAGAATTTGGATTCAGACATGCCTTTATGCATTCCTGCCATGGAATGCTGTCTCCGAAGGCAGCATTTTGAAGTTTTCAGACACAGCCGTACACATCATTTTCCTGGGAAACGGAGGGCACATTTGACATCGCTTTCAAATCGCGGCAGGCTTCGTCTGGCCGCAGTGACGCAATCGGCCTTGGAATGCGGTCTTCAGAGGGTGCATCCTGAATGGAATCTATGCACGGTCACTTCCACATTTTCCTCGGTGCTTAATTACATCCGGTGCTGCGCCGGAAGCCATTGTTCCTTACATAGAGCTTTCAAAATGACAAGAGGAGAAGATGATTTTTCAGCTTACAGGTGCATCTCAATAAATTAGAATGTCGTGGAAAAGTTCATTTATTTCAGTAATTCAACTCAAATTGTGAAATTGCCCAGTGGTCCAAAGTCCTCTTTTCAGATGAGAGCAAGTTTTGTATTTCATTTGGAAACCAAGGTCCTAGAGTCTGGAGGAAGGGTGGAGAAGCTCATAACCCAAGTTGCTTGAAGTCCAGTGTTAAGTTTCCACAGTCTGTGATGATTTGGGGTGCAATGTCATCTGCTGGTGTTGGTCTATTGTGTTTTTTGAAAACCAACGTCACTGCACCCGTTTACCAAGAAATTTTGGAGCACTTCATGCTTCCTTCTGCTGACCAGCTTTTTGAAGATGCTGATTTCGTTTTCCAGCAGGATTTGGCACCTGCCCACACTGCCAAAAGCACCAAAAGTTGGTTAAATGACCATGTGTTGGTGTGCTTGACTGGCCAGCAAACTCACCAGACCTGACAAGTCAGAAGAACACGGACTGCAGGAAATCAGGTTTGACGAATCAGTGGTCTGGCGTTTGCAAGTTAGACTCATGCTCATGTGCAAACAAGTGCACACACAACCGCGAATTATTCATTTTCCATTAAAGTCGAGTCTGGGGTGTGCGATACAGCATCGTCTGCGATAATATGGTAAGTGTTGTTGTAATGATGTGGGATCTGACATTATCAAGTAGGCTATATCACGAAATCACACACAGAGTGCACGCACGTTGATTTATTAGTCTATTAAAACTCAAAATTCCAGGCATTCTAAATTGTAGATGGCATAAATGCTTCTGTATGCTTTTTATATTTATATAATTTAATATAGTTAACTTAATCACCCTGCAGCCCAAGACTGGTTGCCCACTGAAGCTAAGCAGGGTTGAGGCTGGTCAGTACCTGGATGGGAGACCTCCTGGGAAAACTGGGTTGCTGCTGGAAGAGGTGTTAGTGAGACCAGCAAGGGGTGCTCACCCTGTGGTCTGTGTGGGTCCTAATGCCCCGGTATAGTGACGGGGACACTATACTGACAAAAAGCACCGTCTTTCGGATGAGACGTTAAACCGAGGTCCTGACTCTCTGTGGTCATTAAAAATCCCAGGATGTCTGAAAAAGAGTAGGGGTATCCTGGCCACATTCGCCTATTGGCCTCTGACCACCATGACCTCCTAACCATCCCCATATCTGCTGATTGCTTTTATCACTCTGTCTCCTCTCCACCAATAAGCTGGTGTGTGGTGGGCGTTCTGGTGCAATATGGCTGCAACCGCATCATCCAAGTTGATGCTGCACACTGGTGTATGTAAAGCGCTTTGAGTGCCCAGAAAAGCGCTATATACATGTAAGGAATTATTTTTATTAATAATCTATATCACACAAAGAGTACTGTTTTTCTGCAGATATCAGTATGAACACATTTAATAATCATTTTATACAAGTTCAGTAAAGCAGTAAGTGACTTACATTTTAGACATAATATTGCTTGTTTTTGCTCAATTTTGCCAACGAAAATAGTTCAAAACAAATCAATGCATCTCTGAGCAATGGACGGTGTTTACTTATTGAATGAATCAGTTGTTTGAATGAATCGGTTGAATCTCAATGACTCACTGATTAACAGTCACTTGCTACTGGCGGTTTAAATTTCACATTTCGACTATTTTTTTCATGTTTTAAATTATTTCAAATATCAGTAGCCTATCCAACGTTTTATGTTAAAAACAAAACATTAGGCCTTTCTACATTAGGCCATTTATGCATCTGTAACTGCAGTTTAAATGCATCCATGTCCCCTCTGAGATGCATAAACTGTGTAAAAACAGGTACTTTATACACCACTGGAGCACAAATGATAAGACTAAATTAACACGGCTGAAGACAAATCAACATAATCAGAACAGGAACAGGAAGAACCAAATAAGGGCAAAAAGAAACACATGGAAAAACCAGGACATGGAACACGAGGGGAGCAAAACACGGAACAGAGTCTGACATTACTCCCCCCCTCCCTGGAGCTGACACTGGAGCGAGCTCTGGGGCTGGAGCCAACCGCCTTCTCCTCCTTAGATTCCCCTTTATGTTCGGGGTGAAAGGTGTGGTCGGTGGGATTGAGTGAGCCGCGGCCGGCGGGCGTGTGAATGCCGCGGCTGGCGGGCTTGGCTTCGGAAAGGCCGGCGGGCTTGACAGCAGAGATTCCGTCGGGCTTGAGCGAGCGGCGGCCCGCGAACTTGACTTTGGAGCGGCAGGCAGGCTTGACTGAGGAACGGCCGGCGGGCTGGAAAGAGCCACGGCCGGCGGGCTTGTGAATGCTGCGGCTGGCGGGCTTGGTTTCGGAACGGCCGGCGGGCTGGAGAGAGCCGCGGCCAGCAGGCTTGACAGCGGGTGGTTCTGGCTCGGGCCCGGACACTCCGCAGACACCGGGAGATCCCTTCCCTCCAGCATAGTCCCTTGGTGTCTGGGAGGTCCATGCGGCGATGGTAGTTGGCCCCAAGCCAGAACAGAGAATTGATGGTAGCATCATCCAATGCCATCGCCGCGGCGAGCCCGCAAAATTCCCAGGCATACTCGAAGAAGGGGAGATCTCGGCGGGCTAAGGCAGAGAACCGAGCACTCACCGCGGGGAGAAATAAACGGGAAACAAACAAGGGGAGAGGGGGCGCCGATTACTGTTCTGTATTGGTCCAGTATTCTGTCACGTTCGCTACTATGAGGGAGTGAGGAACGAGGAGACCAGGAGTACATCAACAAGGACATTTTAATAATATAATCCAACACAAGGGAACCAGGAAAACACGCGTAGCTGATGAGGTTGACATAAACAGACATTCACAATACACATTCACATTCACAATTCACAACGAATGGACGTAGGAGACAGGCTTATAAAGGAGCACAAATGATAAGACTAAATTAACACGGCTGGAGACAAATCAATATAATCAGAACAGGAACAGGACGAACCAAATAAGGGCAAAATGAAACACATGGGAAAACCAGGACACGGAACAGAGTCTGACATATATAGACTATTAATTTTTCATAATTTATTTTAAATATAGTTTAATTTTAGTGCTGTCAAACGATTAATCGTGATCATTCACATCCAAAATAAAAGTTTTTGTTTACATAATATGTGTATACTGTGTATATTTATTATGTATATGTAAATACAAACACATGCGTGTATATATATTCAAGAACGAGACCAAACGCGATATCAGCACGTCTCCACAGATTGGATGTATGACATGTTTTCAGAAAATACACACCACACAATGTAATAACAATGCAAATTAGTTTGCCTACACTGAACCTGAAGGTTACTTTAAAAATGTATAATGTATTGACATGCAAGCTCTTATGAAAAAAAAAAAAGATTTTAGCAGGGGTTGCAGCTTATCCTTCCTCGTGTCACTCTAAACCATTATGAATTTCTTCTGTGGGGAAAAATATCTGAATAGCTGACTGACACTAACATTATTTACATTTCTGTATACCAATTAAGAAAGAAAGCCATATGGGGTTACAATGACATAAAGGTGAGTATATGATGCCATTTTTATTTTTAGATTAATCATCTATTAACTTGTTAACCTGTATTATGGCTCAGACCCACAGAAGAGGTTTTAAACAAACAGGCAACCATGGTGACAAAACAATTCACAATAGGCCTACATTGTGCTCGGTAATATAGTAATGTCAACCCTCTACATTGCGAGTAAATCACTCGCATATGCGACTAAATCTTCGCTCTGGGCGACTAAATGATGTCTAATATTAGCCAATGGCTAATAAATTCTCAGATTTTACTCGCCAGTGTGTGAGTTGGAGGCTGAGTATATGATTAGCACAGATATATTTTCACTCACAGAACACTCTGACTGAGCACTTCAGAGTTTCACTCTCCGTCAAGCGATCTGTGATATTTTTCAGTTCATTTGAATGGATGCGCAGCTCACCTGTGTTTGTGTATTTGGCGTAATGTAAACTCTAGTGTGAAGGCGCACGACTCGCCGTCGCTTTCTCTCACAAGCGCAAAGAGCGAGAGCGAGCGAGAGTCTTACATAACATGCAGAATTGATGCGCTACATGTAAACAATATACTTTGTTGTATTTTTGTTTGTAAAATGGCATACCTTTATATATATATATATATATATATATATATATGGCATAGTATAGTATAGTATAGTATTTCAGTCTGGCGAGTAAACAAAAAAATGTAC
This sequence comes from Sinocyclocheilus anshuiensis, assembly GCF_001515605.1. Lineage (NCBI taxonomy): Eukaryota > Metazoa > Chordata > Actinopteri > Cypriniformes > Cyprinidae > Sinocyclocheilus > Sinocyclocheilus anshuiensis. The sequence goes on from NW_015547657.1 coordinate 9,554, forward strand.
TAGCCAATGGCGATTCAATTGCCAAGTTGTCCGTAGAGGGTTGAATGTAAATAAGGGTTTAGATCTTCCCTATTGTAGAACTGTATGCTGTCGTCATTCTTGAAGTGGCAACTGCAGACTGTAGGATCAGAAGTGATGTTAAAATCCTTACATCTACTACTAAATCCACTTGTTGCGAGTTTCTTCATCCAGGGGAGAAGTGTGAAAAAACCTTTGGGAAGCCTCACAAAACAGGACACCGCAATAGCGGGACAGTCTTCGTAGTGGCGGTGTGACGCAATCGCACTTCAAATCCATTCTTCGAAGGGCGCACACTCCACTTTGGGACAGCTTTTGAGATTGTCTGGTCTTACGTCTACCTGTCTTAAATGTTGCTGTGCTACATTGTGTTTGGATTTACCCTTGTTGGATTAAAGTCTTATGATATGTAACCGCTCATCTTCGTCGTGCGTGCTTTAACACAGCATAGCCGTGACACTTACATACTTACTGTGTAGGTAGAGTCTGACTGAGAAGCACTTAGGTTCAAACTTGTGAAGGAATTTTTTTAAGTACTGGAATGTCTTTAAATATTTAGAGACATTTTAATTGCTGCTTGTGCAAAACCTGGGTCAGGATGTGTTTACCAAGTATGACAAATTTATGGAACTTATTTTAACATTTAGGGAGGACATTTTGAAATTTATCTTTACAATATGTTGAGTATTGTTGATGCATAACTCACTTAAGGCAAGGCAAGGCAAGTTTATTTATATAGCACATTTCATACACAATGGTAATTCAAAGTGCTTTGATTAGATGAGTCAGCCATATGGCTTGAGAAGGCCTTAGACTTTCTATCACGTGATAAAACAGAAATAGAGAAAACTACAGGCACACTGGGTTCCCGCTTGTTCTGTAAACATTGGGAATGTTGCTGCTATTATAGCGGGAACCCAACACATATCACTGAGAGCTGCTATCAGTTGTTTTTGGTTCACCTACAGCAGATGGAGGGTTTGGGCCCTGGTGGCAGTAAGCAAGAACGTCCGAACGGTAGCGAAGCCGGATGCGGAGCCTAAGCCTTAAGGCTTAGTGTGGCCCAAATAATGTATATTTATGGTTTATTTGGTTCATTATTAGCGAAAATGTGGCTCTGCAGTGGCCTGCTTGTGGACCACTTCCAAAATGCCACCATTCCATGCAGCATGTGCGCCACATGAGGAATGTGGGGAGGACCAGGGTTAGAATAAAATCAACTGTGGCCCACATTAGGGCCAGTTTTGGTTTATTTCGTTGGCTTACATGAGGCAATGCTAAGGTTTACTTGAGGCCCACATCTAGCAAACAGGACCAGACTGCCCAAATGCCATTATTCCACATGGAATGTGGACTGGAGCAAAGTGTTGGATCTAGGCCAGATTTAAAATAAATGTGGCCCAGATTTGGGCCAGTTCTGCATTATTGTATTTATTTATTTATTGTCAGTGACTGACATGCAGCCTTCCTATGGCTTGCTTGTGGCCCAAATTTGGCAAACAGGCGTGTACCACCCAAATGCCATCATTCTACATAGTATGTGGTCCAGAGCAAGGTGTTAGATCTGTGCCCGCATCTGGGCCAGAATTAAAATAAATGTGGCCCAGATTTGGGCCAGTTCTGGTTTATTTTATTTATTTATTTTCATGGCTGACATGCGGACTTCCTATGGCTTGCTTGAGGCCCAAATCTGGCAAACAGGACCAGACTGCCCAAATGCCATTATTCCACATGGAATGTGGGCTGGAGCAAAGTGTTGGATCTAGGCCAGATTTAAAATAAATGTGGCCCAGATTTGGGCCAGTTCTGCTTTATTGTATTTATTTATTTATCGTCACGATTGAAATGCAGCCTTCCTATGGCTTGCTTGTGGCCCAAATTTGGCAAACAGGCGTGTACCACCCAAATGCCATCATTCTACATAGTATGTGGTCCAGAGCAAGGTGTTAGATCTGTGCCCGCATCTGGGCCAGAATTAAAATAAATGTGGCCCAGATTTGGGCCAGTTCTGCTTTATTGTATTTATTTATTTATCGTCACGATTGAAATGCAGCCTTCCTATGGCTTGCTTGTGGCCCAAATTTGGCAAACAGGCATGTACCACCCAAATGCCGTCATTCTGCATAGTATGTGGGCCAGAGCAAGGTGTTAGATCTGTGCCCGCATCTGGGCCAGAATTGAAATAAATGTGGCCCAGATTTGGGCCAGTTCTGGTTTATTTTATTTATTTATTTTCATGGCTGACATGCGGCCTTCCTATGGCTTGCTTGTGGCCCAAATTTGGCAAACAGGAGCGGACCGTCCAAGTGTCTTCATTCTACACAGTATGTGGGCCAGAGCAAGGTCTTGGATCTGGGCCAGAATTAAAATCAATGTGGCCCAGATTTGGGCCAGTTCTGCTTTATTTGGTTTATTCATGGCTGACACTGGGTTTTCCTTTGGCTTGCTTGTGGACCAAATCTGACAAACAGGAGCGGACCGGGGAGCAAGTGCCATCATTCCACACGGTATGTGGGCCAGATCTGGTCCTGGAATTTTGCTATCTGGGTCAGCTTGTGCTAAGTGTGATGATGTCATTGTTTGCAGATTGCATTAAGAACTTAGCCTGTGCCAAATAGTTTCATGATTGAACAAGATATTCACAGAATTAATAATAATAATAATAAATACATAAACCCCCACAGATTATATGCATATGTTTATATTAACTTAAACGTACAGTAAACACTAGGCTGTAATACAGTGGCTCTCAACTGGGGGGCGCCCCACTAGGGAGGCTCAGTGATCCTCCAGCATTTCTTATGGCACTGTGTGAAATACAGACTGAACGGTGGCTCAAAACATCCCACTGCTGCATAAGCATATGATAGCAAACTACAGCTCTCAGCAGGATAAAGCAAGCCAGTGACGTGCTAGTAAAGTTTTAAAGGATGATGACTGTAACGACGATTATTCCATTTCGAACGCGTATACACGGACAGCTGCGGACAGCACGCGGACTACAATCGCGGACTACTTTTATTTATACTAGTGGTGTCAAAATTAGCGTGTTAACGCAAGCGATTATTTTATTTTTTTTTTTTTCAGTTTAACGCCTGTTTCACACATACTCCGTGTGCAGTGCGTATGCGGTCCATGTGTGTTACGTATGCGGTGCAGAAGCATCATGGACTCGTGCTTTCACAAAGGACGCGTTTGCAGTCCACTCCTGATCCGCAGCTGTTTACGCCACAAACACAACATTTATCCATTATTTTGATTTCAAATCCAAACGTTGTTACAGAAAAAAGCTTTGTCAGCATTGTGATCCTCTTTTATCACAGTACAGTAACAATCTTTAATAGACATTAGTTTAAACTCAATAAATATAAACAACGTATTATTCATGCATTTGACTTCTAGGTTTGTATAATAAGTTGGTCAAGCAAGTGGCAACACATTTAAACACAGCATATAGCCTACTTTTCTTACATTAAAAGTAGGCTATCACAAACATTTTAAATTAAAATTCACAACTGGCATAAACAAACGACTAGGCCTATTGAGCCTTTTTTATTTATTTATTTATTTTTTTGCATTTAAATCTTTATTACAAGCAATCCCGCAGGTCTTAAAAAACGTTGTTTTTCTACCACCACAAGTGTATCTATTATGTTGCCTTGTTTATCTAAAAGTGCACTTTTCCCTGTTTTAAACCTAGTCAAAAAGCCACGTGTTGACTGTCAATCGTGCCAGGTACTGGTCAAACGGTACTGTGCTCGCAGCACGCGCTCTTCTATTGCACACACAAAGGCACCGGCGCGCGCTGTAGCCTGTATCCTTTTCATATCATATCATTAATAGAGACTTTAAGACCTGAAGTGGGTCAGAAAAGGTAAAAAGAGCAGAGCCGATCCTTCCTGTACGCAAAATATGCAAGCTGCGTAGGGTCCCCGAAACACCAGGGGCCCCCCTTGCTCTGATTTAATTTTAGTTTCGTTTTTGAATTTGGCCAGTGGTTATGAAAACATGAATGATCATTTCTTTTAATGTGGTGCACTGTCGCCCTTTCTACGTAAAAATCAGTCAAATCATGTAATGTGAATATCGTAGAGTCTTTCCATGCTTTCCGCGAGCGCGATTCGAGACGGAGTGAAACACGGACAAATGATACCCCACTCCATAGCCATTAAACTCACCCCACTCAAAAAGATGCCATTAAACAAATATAACAAATATAAAAAAACAACTTTATGTTGTTTGTACATTAATTGAATGTGAAATTATTGCAAAATAAAAGTATATTTAAAAACTTGAATGTTAGGTGGGATTAATCATGATTAATCACGATCAATTTCAGAAAAATATGCGATTAATTAGTACATTTTTTAAATTAGTAAATGTGTTCAACGCATGTGCAGTAGATCAGCTTGAACAGTAAACAAACATGTAAACAGTAAACAAACAATTGCCCAGAGTTATTGCACATATGGCTGTCTTTATATTGTTTTATCGACGGATTGTAGAGGTGCGGATAGCAACAGACTTCTAGGGGGGAGAGGGGGGACTGCTATAATATGGGTCCATGTTTGTAAAATACATACTTTTTTTTTTTTTCACCTGAGTAGTTCAAAAATGCAGTGGCAATGTTGTAGTATTAGATCATTTTTAAAAACACTCCAATGAAAAGCATGACATCAATTGTTTAGGATGGCTTTTTTGAAAGAAAAAAAAAGTTCACTTTTTTTACTTTTTGACACTCAAATTTAAACATTTGTATC
>NW_015547657.1:14406-24997 GCF_001515605.1 Sinocyclocheilus anshuiensis
AAATATTTGCTGCTTATTAATAGTTAGTAGTTGTTAAGTTTAGGTATTGGGTAGGATTAGGGATGTAGAATATGATTATGCCGAATATGTGCTTTATAACTACTAATAAACAGTCAATATGTTATTAATAGGCATTCTAATAAGCAACTAGTTAATCGTGAGAATTGGTCCATATACGAAAGTGTTACCAAAATAATAATAATAATAACAAACAAAATATAATTATAAAATAAATGTGTGTATATATATATATATATATATATATATATATATAAGTGTAAAGGTTAGTTTCAATATACATATATATTTGCATTCGACCTGCATTCTTTGCATTCCATTCGATTATTTGCTTTATCTTAATAATGCTCTGAGCGATATTCTTGTTGCCACACCCATAATTACATGGATGTTCAACACTGAGTAACAGGCCATAGTAAATGGCAGGTTACATACAAGAAATGTCAGAATAAAGCTGAGCACCAAGTTATCCAATCTAGGACAGAAACCAACTGCAGAGAGCATATCATATTCTAGGGTCATCTTTTCTTGGTAACAGTTCATACTCAAGGTAAATGAAGGGGAATATATTAAAAACCAAAACACAAAGAGAAAGATCTGTGTCACAGTAAAGGCAGGAACACTGAGTCTATGTGGCAATCGGGCAAACCATTTCATAACATTACTGCCTGGAATTGTAGCCTTGAAGGCCATTAACACCACTAGTGTTTTCCCTAGAACACAGGAGATACAGAGGACAAACGTGATCCCAAATGCTGTGTGGTGAAGTTTGCAGGTACAACCAGTCGACTGTCCAGCAACAGTAAGCGGACTCAAGGAGCTCCATGAGATGAGCAGCATGAAACTTAGATTTGAATTCCTGACTCTTTGGGTAAAAACATAGCTTTGGGTATACCTCATATATGTCACAACTGCAGTCTGACCAATTAAAACCAGAGAAACGGTGATGAGCAGCAATCTCAAAATCCACTGGTGAAACAGGCCTCTGCTGAATAGTTGAGAGCAAATCTGCCATTGTAGTGGACTGATTTCTACAAGTACAAATGACATGAAAGCACATCAAGTTGTTATAATACCATACCAATTAAACAATATTAATTATTGCATATGTGCTCCTTAAATATAGTAGTAACACATCATAGACAAACCAAAATCACTAAATCAGAGGTCACCTTTATGCTTCCACATGTCTGTGCAGGTCAGCATATTTGATCTGAAGCAGCATTTAGCCATTTGGTTTAAATCTCTCTGTTTCTCCAGTTGACATCGCCATATGAACTGCGGATTAAAAAATAAAGTATATATATATATATATATATATATATTGTATTCTTCTTTTTCTTCTATTATAGATTCATTGGAGAGACAACATTCATGAAGCAGAAATCTGTACCTGATAAAGCTCAGCACGGTGATTGTAAGTGCAGCTATCACCATTTCCCTTCACGAGGGAGATCATACACGCAGATCTGTGGAGCGACAGTATTTCTACAAGTACAAATGACATGAAAGCACATCAAGTTGTTATAATACCATACCAATTAAACAATATTAATTATTGCATATGTGCTCCTTAAATATAGTAGTAACACATCATAGACAAACCAAAATCACTAAATCAGAGGTCACCTTTATGCTTCCACATGTCTGTGCAGGTCAGCATATTTGATCTGAAGCAGCATTTAGCCATTTGGTTTAAATCTCTCTGTTTCTCCAGTTGACATCGCCATATGAACTGCCGATTAAAAAATAAAGTATATATATATATATATATATATATTGTATTCTTCTTTTTCTTCTATTATAGATTCATTGGAGAGACAACATTCATGAAGCAGAAATCTGTACCTGATAAAGCTCAGCACGGTGATTGTAAGTGCAGCTATCACCATTTCCCTTCACGAGGGAGATCATACACGCAGATCTGTGGAGCGACTGTACAAGCTTGCAACGCATAGTGCACTTTGTACACACACATACCAAGGAAGGTATGGGCCAGTCATCTTTCTGCCTGGGGAAGGTACCGATGAGAGCTTTGACTGCTGGCCCAGATAGTTTCACACCAGGTAAAAACATAGTGAGCCTTGACAGATTAGACTCATATGTTTCAGTAAAGTTAGCTGGCATAAACCAGGCCCCAGTTCCCATGCACAGTTTATCTGTGATATCCACCTGGTCCTCTGCAGCCCAAAAAATGTGAACTTTGAAGCACACACAGTTCATTCCTCTTTTGTGATCTTTGAAATTCAGTTCACACATTGTGTGATGTACATTTGTCCAGACACTCTCTGAAAATCCATTTTTCAGATAAAAGCTGTAACTGTTCATATATTTTAACAGCAGGTGATACATATGGCAGTAATTTAAACAAGTGTGTGAAGACTGATTGAAAGCCTAGACATAAAAAGAAAGGGGGAAAAAAAGGTTTTCAAGATCATGCGTACATTTAATTTCAAGCTTTTCAACTTTGCATTGGTTGCAATATGTTGTTGCACATTTCACACTTTCATATTCATTTACTCTAGCAATCCGTGTTTAAAATGCTTACCTTATGTGAGTACAGAATGGTCTGGTTGAGCTCCAGTTTGTGCTGTGTACCCAGGACCTGCCCATTTAGGACTTCACAAAGGCAGAATACTGGGCACCTTGAAAAAACCACCTGCATTCTGATCTCTTCAAGTTTTTCCACAGAAAGGATCAGCATGTGTGTAGAATGACATTTCTCTACCAAGTAGCTGAAAAAAGACAAACAGAAGATCATAGACTCACTGTGTCCAAAACCAAATGCACATGATTATTCAGTCATAGCACAATGGAATCACATAATAATTTTCTTAATAACATTTCATGCAAAAAAAAAAAATCATTTTTTTTCCTTGCCATTAGATTCCTATTGTTAATACAAAATATTAAAAAGATAATAATACAAATAAAAAGTACATGAGTAAATGAAATGAACTTGAAACAAATCATACCCACCCTTGACATGCTATCAGAACATGTCTTGTAGTAAATGTCAAAGCTTTGCTAACATTAACAGCTCTATTCTCTGAATGCTCACTTTGTTCATTTTGTCCATCAGCATCTCTTAGGCTAAGTGATCTACAGCAAGGGTTCAGTGCTCTTGTCAGCAGAGCAAGTAGAACCACGGTGGCTCCTCTCATCTCAGAGGCTGTGCTGGTTTAGAGTTCCTGTTCAGGGTAGTGTCCTAGCTTTATACACTCCTTTAGTGACACAGGAGGAAGGTACTGATGTGAAACACAAGGGCCAATTCTCAGAGGGAAACATTACTTTACACAAACACTATTTCAGATGATATTTGGTTTAACTAAAGCAGTACAATAACTACTGAGAAATATATAAAATCTTAGATTTATTTCCGTCGCATCTTCAGATGGCACTGCATGTTGCTTTAATTTGAATAAATGTAACAATTGATTAATTAGGAACTTTATTCTAAATTAAATGACAAAATACACTAAATATTTTACAATTTACAATTTTTACATTTGAATTAAGGGGTTTAATGAGCTTACATGGTACATTTCAACCACCAGTGAAAATTAAATGGTAAGGGATAGATGTACAGTCAGTTCAGTGGGTTGTATTGTTTTATACCTCAATGTTGATGTTTGACCGACACAAAAAAAATAAATAAATAAATAAAATAAATAAAAATAAATAAATCATCGTCATCATCATCATCAAAACTTTATTAAGGACACACATGGTCCAAAAACACAGACAATACAATGGGCAAAACAACGAATAGTTAAAAAGACAGACAAAATCCACAACATCACATATTTACATACAGACTAAAACGCCAGTGGTTCCACATACTGGAGAAAAATCTGACTGAACTAAGTACCGGGTTCGTCAGTATTGAAATTATACTGTTTGCAGAGTCATAACCTACACATACACTTGTACATCAAATTACGCAGCACAGCAGAGCAGGTTGGCACACAGAAACAAGAGACCAAAAAGTTTCTACATGCTACTCTTTCTATAACACCGACACAAATGGGCAGTATACATAGGGGTACAAAATGCTCTAAAAAGTGTAGTCTTAACAAATCCCAAGCACATACTAAATTTGCACATTAGCATATTAACTTGAGCGTACATCATACGACACTGTCTGTAAATGTTCCTATCATCAGACAAGTCATCAGTTATATAATGTCTCAAATATTTAACCTCCTTGCATACTTTAAGGACTGTACCAGACAGAGAAAAGCCAGTCCTCCCTACTCCTAATTAACATAATATTACTCTTCTTTGCATTATATTTAATATCAAAATCTAAGCCATATTGAGAGCAAACCCCCAATATAACTGTTGAAGGCCTGCACTATATGGACAAAAAAAAAATAATAATAATCAAATAATAATATTATAATTTTTCTAATAATAATATTAATCTTAATACATTATTTTTTTCAATAACTAATGAATTAAATTAATGTGTTAATGTGTATATATATATATAACGGACAGGGTCGTAAAAAATCCGTCATAATCTATTATTACCCATCATTTTAATTTTAATATTTTAATTAAAATAACGCATTTAATTGCTTGTATTTTTATTCGCATTTTCATTTTTAATAATGAACCTACAGGACGAGTATAAAGGCTTATGCATTTATTTATTTATGAAGAGAACTGTGCGTCACTTTTCATGTTCAATATCACACAGTGATCACCGCAGTGACAGTGGAGACCACTAAAAACAACAAAATTTGCTAGGGCTGGATTAAAAAAAAATTGATTTCTCGATTTTAATAGATTCTCATATTTATGAACCAATATCGATTCTTAAATCCCAATCGATTCTGTTTTCAGTTGAATGAACCTTACATATAGTTCGCCTCCCATCCAATAAATCACAATAGGCTAAACTTTGTGCGTTGTTACTTTTGATATGAAAGTCTCATGCTTCAACTTCTGTCCATTTTATTAAGAAATTCAAGCAATAGATACCGTTTTGGCACTCTTTAATGTAGCGTGATAGATCAGTGTAGAAACCTCATCAAGCGAAGTGGCAGCGCACTTGAACTGATCATCTCTTTCGCTTTACTAGTGTGTACTCGCCTGTGCGTAATCAAAGGCATAGCAAGAGACTCGTGACAGTTTTATTTTTGTTCTGGAGGCTGATGATCCTGCACTCTGCTGTCAAACTGGAGCGCACTCACCACCAACTGGACAGGGGTGGAAATTACAGTTACAAATTACAATACATCACCCTCAGCGTAATTTGTCAAAGTGACGGACGGCCTTCAGATTTTTCCGTCTTTTTTTTTTTTTAATCAGGTGAACCAAAGACTCAATGGCCTGTTCATAAAGAGAGCCATTTAATTAATTCATGAATGAATCGGCCATTTGAACAAATCAATGAATGATTGACTTACTTATTAATCAAGACGGTATAAAAATAATAATAGTTTCCATATTAATAAAACATTAAAGATATAGTTCACCCAATGATCATTAATTATACAATTTAATCTAAATGAGTCCGAGTGAATGTCTAAATTTGTTTTTCAAATAATTTACTCTGAAAATCATATCTTTAATAATAATAATAAAAAAGAGCAATGGGACAGGAGGAAGTTGACAGGACAATAGATGTTATCTTGACAGGGCTACTCACCCAAAAGTTGTATAATTTGAAATATCCCTGATTTCTCTTGCCATTTTAATTATAAATTGGTCATAAATGTATATTGTTCTCTCTCTCTGTAGGCCAGAGGATGTGCATGCTTTTTGTTTGTTGTTCCCTTGCCAAAGTCCATATGGCAAGGTACCCACCAGTCCTGAATTTGTTGTTATGGCTGTTGTTATACCTTCTATAATTAGCCTAAACACCAAAATATGATAGTTTGGGAACTGATTTTTTAATGGCCTTTTGTGTTATTTAGGTCTTCCATGGGAATGGAGGTATACAAGAGGTTTATATTTGGTATACATTTTATCTGTAAAGTTTAGTGTAGTAAGAGCTGGGCCAAATGCTGGCCAGATGGGTGCCCTAAGCAGAACTGTATTGTTGTGTCCCCTCCCCAAAATATTATGGAAGTTAAGAAAAAAAAAAAAACTACTATAGAGGTCAAAACAGAACTTTAATAAAATATAAAAGTAATTACAAATTACAATTGTAGCTAGACAGTCACACATGGCTATGATTTTACTAATATTTTTACTAATAGTTGTCTGATTGATTTTATAGTCTCAAGCATTCAGAAATCACACAAAAGAAAATTAAGCAGTTTTACTTAGATAAAACCAAGGATTAGTTGTTGTAAAGTTTGTGATGTCCACATGTTTTTGTTGAAGAAATTATAGAGGCTAGCATTTCTATCACAAAAAAGGCTGGCACCCTTTACAGGCATTTGTAATAATATGTAATGTACATAAATTGTTTATTTTGTATTACATTATGTATTTTAACAGTGTTATTCAATTAAACCATATGATTATTATTAATTAACCAATCATTATTGCCTCATTGTTTTTATATAATGAATTTTATGTCATTTTAAAGGTTGTTGTTTGCTTAGGTCTGTTTTTATTACCACAAAAATATTATCTGAATACTTTGCAAATTAATATTTGAAGCGATTTGAAGTATCAAAACCATGGTTAATTTGTGGTTACCATTGCTACAAGAACCATGTTTTTATTATCTATTACCGACATTAAAAAACACTATACACGTGTAGCACTATACCAACATTAAAACACGTTATTAACGTCAAAATCCAAAAAAGTTTCACAGGATTATGAATGTACCTAAAAGTGATGCACGGGCTTCATCTTGGGCTTTTTTTCTTTTTCTTATCTCGGCGCCGGACTACTGACGTCTTTTCCCGAGCATATATTATTATTATTATTATTATTATTATTATTATTATTATTATTCGTAGTAAAATGATGGTTAATTTCCGTAAAGGAACATGGAAACTCTGAGAGAATATTAAGGCAGATGCGGCGGTGATACTATTACCGACATTAAAAAACACTATACACGTGTAGCACTATACCAACATTAAAACACGTTATTAACGTCAAAATCCAAAAAAGTTTCACAGGATTATGAATGTACCTAAAAGTGATGCACGGGCTTCATCTTGGGCTTTTTTTCTTTTTCTTATCTCGGCGCCGGACTACTGACGTCTTTTCCCGAGCATAGTTGTCCATCAGTTATGATCATTTGCAGTCAGCTGCAAACATGAGGTGGGCGCGGATGCGGGAATGGCGTGGCACGTGTGCTTCGCCTGTCTACTGCGTTCACCGTAAAACGTGAACATTTTTTATAATGTTCATGTTTATATTTTTATTTACGTATATGTATATGTTAATATTAATATAGAACAAAAGTTTTTTTTTTTTTTTTTAGCAACTGGGATGGTGCCCCCCTGGGGGTTGGTGCCCTACGCAAACTGCGTACTCTGCGTAAAGGGAGCAGCGGTATTGAGTAAGAGTTAAGAGCATTTCTGAGTTACAGTACAATAATTGAGAAGCTGACATGACATTCTTTTGGCAGTTAAACATTTGCAGTGGCAATGTCGTTATCACTGACCGCAAGTTGTCATAACTTTATCATAAAAAATCACATATTCTCATATTCACTCATAAAGGTCTGATAATACCTTAAAAGACTTACAGTGTGTGAAACAGAAGAGATAGACTGATGAAAGTTGCCTTACTTTATTTCCACTAGAGGGAGATAATATCTGTTGCATTTACTTGGATGACTGAAAATTGTCCAGGTCTTCATTGAGCCCTTTGATGTATGATGTGACCTTTTTTTTGTTGTATATTCAGCTACATGTTGTTTATTCTGCATCCTTTTTATAGCATATGAACAGGTTAATGTGGTATTTTTCCTAGTAAATGTTTTGTGTGTGTGTGTGTGTGTGTGTGTGTGTTTGCACCTGGTCTTAGTAGGACAACATAACATTTTGGAATGAAAATACAGATCAGTAGACTATAACTGGAAGCTAAAATGGCAAATATCTCTGTTTCTGTAAACGTCCCAGGTGTGCTTAGCTAAGCTGGGATAAAGGCAATCCAGACAGCACAGAATATGAGCATGCTGAATGTGATGAATTTGGCTTCATTAAAGTTATCAAGCAGCTTCCGAGCTAGAAAAGCCAGAATGAAGCACAAGACAGCCAGTAAGCCAATATAACCCAGCACAGCCCAGAAACTGACAGCTGAGCCTAATCTGCATTCTAGGATGATATTTTCTCTGTAATAGCTCATGTTCATATATGGTGGAGGTGGGGATATTGTTAACCAAAGAAAACAGATGAGGACCTGTACAAGAGTAAAGCCAGCAACACTGATTCTCTGTTGAAGAGGCCCAAACCATTTCATGACATTTCTTCCTGGAAGTGTAGCTTTGAAAGCCATTAACACCACTATTGTTTTCCCCAAAACACAAGAAATACAGAGGACAAAAGTGATCCCAAACGCTGTGTGACGCAACATACAGAACCACTCAGTGGGCCGACCGATGAAAGTAAGTGAACAGAGGAAACAAAGAGTCAATGAGATGAGCAGCAGAAAGCTCAGCTCTGAGTTGTCGGCTGTTACTATTGGTGTGTCTTTGTAGTGAAAAAAATACTACAAATATGAACATAGTTAGAAATGCCCCAAGTAACCTAAACATCATCAAAAGGATACCAATGATTTCGGTGAATGACAGGAATTCCACTGTCTTTATGACACACTCATCACCTCTGCTATTGGACCAGTATCCAAAAGGGCACTTCACACAGTCAGATGAATCTGCTGTGGGTGAAAAATGGAATTGCAATAGTAATGAGCCTGTTATTCCAATTAAGCCTCTTCTAGCTGATCATATACTACTAACTGATCATTTACCACTCCTTTAAAAATAGACGTAAGTGTTTTAAATGGTGTTATTAGGACAGTTTATACGATCATTTAGATTAAAATGTTTGTAAAACTTTTCCATTTGATCCTCTTTTGATGAACTGCAAGTGTTAAAAGAGCAATTAAACAAGCATTACCTGTTGTGTTACTTATCTCTCCTGGAGGGCATGGGATAGAGTCAAAACAGCAGATGGGCCATCCTTTCTGCACCGCTTTCCTAGTGCCCAGGGGACAGCTCTTACTGCACACAGGCACAGGCACCTGCCACACACCAGGGGAAATCTACTTGGACAACAATAGAAAAATAATATGCTATGTGACATGTTTGCACATGTTTACACATGTTTGTCTGTGCCGTTATGATGCATCGCTGCATCACATGTGCACTTGGGGATTTTGTTTTGATTGTTGAGTTCATTTGAAAAGAGACTCTTACAGTCCTTAGGCCTCCTCCCCAGATGATGTTGACATTGTTCATAGTAAACTGTTGCCCACGAGGCTGAGTTGCATCATAGTAGCCAATTGTGACTACTTCCATTGTGCCTTTTGTGACCTTTTGTAAGTTTACCTGTTCATATCTCGCAGGGGAGTCACCTTTGCTATCGAAAAACAGTGTATCTCCGCCATTCATGGTGAAATTCAAAGTCTGCAGATAATGTAAAATCTAAAATTGATAACACCATATGGTGACTACATTGATTACATTTTTTTTTAATAATAAATTAATTCATCTTTTGTTTGAATCATGCAGTTTACTTGGATGTTTACATATATTTAAAGTTAGATATTTAGATTTCCTATTTAGAAGATATTTTACCTGCCAGGGTTGTATTGTAGTTGGTTGGGCACAGGTGGCGTTAGCAAATGGGCCTTTTTGTTGCTTACATGACAATAGATTATCCAGTGCATGAGCAATTTCATATACAGCCTTGTAGACATTATTGGCATATCTCAGATCAGACACATCAATAAAAGGATGTTTGACATATTTTAAGTGCTCTGAGCCATTGCATGACCTTTGTGTTGTATTTGGGCTCAGTGAGCACTGAAAAAACTTTTTCCCAGAATTATTTGAGAAACATACTTTTAGGAAACTGAGAGGGGTTGACATCTTGTAGAAAAGGGCCTAGTCCAGGTATTTGAGCATTGCGGACAGTGAATCCTATAGATCCAATTAGCAAAGTGTGGCGTTATCTATCTACAAAAGAGTCATCTGTAATCCAGGCATCACTTCCGATCCACTGCAGTCCTGTAATAGTTTGCCTGTATAGCTCATCCACCAGTATCTTAATCTCTCTGTGTGACATGAAAGCCATTATTACCTTAGATGTGGAGGTTCTGATAGTGTCTACAATATTTGTTAATGACGCTTTTGATCCTGTGCGTTCAAAAGCTTCTGAGTATTCAATACAGACTCCCTTCTCTTGTGCAACCTTAATGAATGTGGCAATGCCATTTTTACCATAATCATTGTCATTGCTTAAGGCTCCCACCTATGTCCAACCAAACTGTTTCACCAGCTGGGCCAGTGATCTGCTTTGATAGTAATCACTTGGAATAGTTCTGAAGAAAGAAGGAAACTCTTTTATGTTGCTTAGGCAAGCACAGGTAGCAAAATAGGTAGTAAAATGACTGATCTGTGTGAACACAAATACAAATGTGACAA
>NW_015547657.1:25830-27408 GCF_001515605.1 Sinocyclocheilus anshuiensis
TGTGACATGTTTGCACATGTTTACACATGTTTGTCTGTGCCGTTATGATGCATCGCTGCATCACATGTGCACTTGGGGATTTTGTTTTGATTGTTGAGTTCATTTGAAAAGAGACTCTTACAGTCCTTAGGCCTCCTCCCCAGATGATGTTGACATTGTTCATAGTAAACTGTTGCCCACGAGGCTGAGTTGCATCATAGTAGCCAATTGTGACTACTTCCATTGTGCCTTTTGTGACCTTTTGTAAGTTTACCTGTTCATATCTCGCAGGGGAGTCACCTTTGCTATCGAAAAACAGTGTATCTCCGCCATTCATGGTGAAATTCAAAGTCTGCAGATAATGTAAAATCTAAAATTGATAACACCATATGGTGACTACATTGATTACATTTTTTTTTAATAATAAATTAATTCATCTTTTGTTTGAATCATGCAGTTTACTTGGATGTTTACATATATTTAAAGTTAGATATTTAGATTTCCTATTTAGAAGATATTTTACCTGCCAGGGTTGTATTGTAGTTGGTTGGGCACAGGTGGCGTTAGCAAATGTGCCTTTTTGTTGCTTACATGACAATAGATTATCCAGTGCATGAGCAATTTCATATACAGCCTTGTAGACATTATTGGCATATCTCAGATCAGACACATCAATAAAAGGATGTTTGACATATTTTAAGTGCTCTGAGCCATTGCATGACCTTTGTGTTGTATTTGGGCTCAGTGAGCACTGAAAAAACTTTTTCCCAGAATTATTTGAGAAACATACTTTTAGGAAACTGAGAGGGGTTGACATCTTGTAGAAAAGGGCCTAGTCCAGGTATTTGAGCATTGCGGACAGTGAATCCTATAGATCCAATTAGCAAAGTGTGGCGTTATCTATCTACAAAAGAGTCATCTGTAATCCAGGCATCACTTCCGATCCACTGCAGTCCTGTAATAGTTTGCCTGTATAGCTCATCCACCAGTATCTTAATCTCTCTGTGTGACATGAAAGCCATTATTATCTTAGATGTGGAGGTTCTGATAGTGTCTACAATATTTGTTAATGACGCTTTTGATCCTGTGCGTTCAAAAGCTTCTGAGTATTCAATACAGACTCCCTTCTCTTGTGCAACCTTAATGAATGTGGCAATGCCATTTTTACCATAATCATTGTCATTGCTTAAGGCTCCCACCTATGTCCAACCAAACTGTTTCACCAGCTGGGCCAGTGATCTGCTTTGATAGTAATCACTTGGAATAGTTCTGAAGAAAGAAGGAAACTCTTTTATGTTGCTTAGGCAAGCAAGGTAGCAAAATAGGTAGTAAAATGACTGATCTGTGTGAACACAAATACAAATGTGACAACAGCATGAATCAGACTGAGAGAAATTAATTATTTTTTTAGTACCTGTTTTTTCCCTCCATGTGAACAGACCATTAGTTATGTAAACAAGACAACATTTTTTTTTAACATCTTTATCTGTATAATATATGTTTAGCTTTTTCCATGTAATACATAAACTAATACAAAACAATTTAAGACTTTAGGAACATCTATAGATTTTGTTTACAGAGAGAGCCAGTAACAAAAAA
>NW_015547657.1:27512-31308 GCF_001515605.1 Sinocyclocheilus anshuiensis
GAGAGAGAGAGAGAGAGAGACAGAGAGAGAGAGAGAGAGAGAGAGAGCGAGAGAGTTGGCTTTGAAGGGCTGAATCAGGTAAAAGGACTGATTGCCTTTATGATAGAGTTGAGAGCTGCACAACTCTCCTTCTCGTTATCCATCTTTGATAATGAAAATCAAGCTATCAGGTGAAATTTTGCTGTAGATTAAATAGCAGGCTTCGGCCCTCTAATTGCACTTTGTAAGGTGCAATTACAACATGATTTGTGATTAAAACACAAAGAAAAAAGCTAAGATTCATCAGAGGAAGCTGGCGCAGTGGATGACATGTACAAGGCTACGGCAAAGCTTGTTGGAGAATGAAAGACTGAAATGTTCATTACACATGATAAATGCTTAATGATCTCCATTTCAATGGAATAAAAACCTTGCTGGTGTAATTAAAACTGTTGACTGAAAAACCCTACACAGAGCAAAGAGCCATGATGTTTGCAGAAATATTATTGATATACAGATATTTATGAGTGTTTCCTCAAATATACGCACTGCCAACCTTGTGGACTTCCTTAATGCACACTTTTTACACTTTCACTATTTATTATTTTTTTTCATGCCTCCAAGAAGAATTTTATCATTTTCCTGTACTTTGATTATAGCTTGACAGGAAATGACAATAAAAATATTCTGTTCACAAGTGATATTTACCTTTTCTTCACACATATTTTCTCACATTTCCTCTTCATTGCAAATTTTTGCAAATTACTTATTATTTTACTAGTTATTTTCAGCGCAGTTGTTCGACATAGCTACGCATTAACCTCTTACAACCGTCACACACTATTGGATATCAAACTTCGCTACACAAACACCGATGTGGATACAACACTAGATCTTCATCTACTACCTCCCGAATTACTCCGGTCCCCGGGCTCGAGTGAATCAGCCAGTCCGACAGGAAGTGCCCGTCGTCGGCGCTGCGAACGTAAACAAGGCGGGGTAAGCGGAGCGGCCTGCAGGCTAAGCTAAAGCTCAACCCGCGTCGTCCAGCGATACCAAGCATCTTCCTCGCTAACGTACGATCTCTGGCAAACAAGATCGACGAGCTACGACTTCGGATCACTCAGCGAATGTTTATAGACTGCAACGTTATGGTTTTCACAGAAACTTGGCTCAATAGCACCATTCCAAATAGCGTGATTGAGCTAGAGGGGCGCAATATCTACAGGGCTGACAGAACGGCTGTGGACTCCGGTAAAAGCAAATGTGGGGGTGTTTGCCTCTATGTAAACAGACCATGGTGCTCCGATGTTGTTATTACTAAATCCCACTGTTCTGCTGATATTGAATACATCTTTATCAAGTGCAGACCCTTTTTTCTGCCTCGTGAATTTACAACTGCCATAATTGCTGCAGTGTATGTACCCCCGGATGCTAATGCTAAACTAGCCATGAAAGAACTATCTTCAGTTGTTGGTAAGCTGCAAACAACACATCCGGATGGAGTCTTTATTATTGCTGGTGATTTCAATCATGCCAATCTGAGAACAACTCTCCCCAAATTTTATCAAAATGTTACTTGCCCGACAAGAGGAGACAATATTCTTGATCATGTTTATACAAACATCCCTGATGCTTACAAAGCAACTCCCCTCCCCCACGTTGGACAATCTGATCACCTCTCCCTGTTCCTGCTACCCAAATACACCCCAGTCATCAAACGTGTGAAACCCACTGTGAGGGCTGTTAAAGTTTGGCTGGAAGAAGCAGACTCTTCACTACAGCAGGAGTTCCAGAACACAGACTGGAATTTGTTTGCTTCTCGGGCCACACTGGACTCCCACACAGATGTTAATACCTACACCAGCTCTGTTCTGTATCATATCAACGAATGTGTTGGCAAGGTAACCACCCATAAAGTAATTAAAATGAACCCCAATCAGAAACCCTGGATGAACAAGGAAATCCGACTCCTACTGAAGGCACGTGACGCTGCTTTCAAATCTGGCGACCGTGAAGCCTACAGCTTATCCAGGTCCAATCTGAAGAGGGGAATTCAATCTGCTAAATACAACTACAAACTGCGTATTGAGGACAGATTTAAAAACAACACATTCGGTTCAGGTGTGCCCCATCACACGCTGCTAGCCCTGGCTATTTCAGCACCCCTCCTCTCTCACGCACCCACTCATGTCGGGAGCCTGGCAAAGGGCGGCGACTAAGGGACGGGGTGATGCTGATAATTAGGGGGAGGCAACCGACTCGTCACAATATATAATTGGATGACATCTTACCACGGTTGAATCGGCCAGTTATTCTAGCAAACCCAATGGTTGGAGTGGATCCTGAATTACCTATTATAGCCTGTACAGTATCGGCCTTGGTGCAGTTTAATTAATCAAAGACGACATTCTTGTCCATTGGAAAGTGAAAGTGCAGACTGAAGAATATTAATCAACAGGCATTGAAGATTTCATACCCCAGTGTGTGGTTTGGGAGTATATTTGGGTTTTTATTTATTTCCTCTTTTGCGAAGATCATAGTGCATGCAAATTTAAATTCCCTATAATTGATATAAAGAGACAATTTTTTTTGTTAGAGGAAGAGCGGAAAAAGTAATCACTTTAATCTAGCTTGCGCCGACAGTTGTACACGGAAGCAGCTCCGGGAGGATGAAGTAAGATGTCGGCGTTTCTTACAAAAATGCATAAATTCGCTACAGGAGGCCTTTGTTCACCCTCCGGAGCCGTGTGAGGCACTTTTTATTATGGATGGATGCGCTTTATTTCACTTCTTTTGGACTGATGCACTGCAACACCCGCTGACTTCCATTAAACAGCTTGGAACATCAAAGACAAATTTTAATATAACTCCGACTGGATTCGCCTGAAAGAAGAAAGTCATATACACCTAGGATGCCTTGAGGGTGAGTAATTCATGTGCTAATTTTCATTTTTGGGTGAACTAACCCTTTAACGCAGTACACGTAGTACAATATATATATTTTTTAAATATATATATATACAGTGGGTAAAATAAGTATTGAACACCACCATTTTTCTCAGTAAATATATTTCTAAAGGTGCTGATGACATGCAATTTTCACCAATCCTGCCCCTTGTCAGTGGAAATTAATATTATTTGGTTCAGTCCCAACTGATGGCCTATAAAAAGGTGTGACCAACGTGTCACACAAGAAACATTTCATGATGGGTAAAAGCAAAGAGCTTTCTCAAGACCTTCATAACCTTATTGTTGCAAAACATACTGATGGCATTGGTTACAGAAGGATTTATATACTTCTGAATGTTCCAGTGAGCACTGTTAGGGCCATAATCCGGAAGTGGAAAGAACATAATTTCACCATAAACCGGCCACAACCAGGTTCTCCTCGCAAGATTTCTGACAGAGGAGTGAAAATAATTATCAGAAGAGTTGTCCAAGAGCCAAGGATCACTTGTGGAGAGCTACAAAGATGTGCTCCTCACAAGATTTCTGACAGAGGAGTGAAAATAATTATCAGAAGAGTTGTCTAAGAGCCAAGGATCACTTGTGGAGAGCTTCAGAAAGACCTGGAATTAGCATGTACAATTGTTTCAAATAATAAGTACAAGTAATGCACTCAACCACCATTGCCTGTATGCACGCTCACCATGCAAGGCTCTATTGCTGAAGAAAAAGCATGTTGAAATGAAGATGAAATGAGGATGGACATTCCAGCGAGACAATGATTCCAAACACACAGCCAAGGAAACTCTCAATTGGTTTCAGAAAAAGAAAGTAAAGCTGCTAGAATGGCCCAGCCAATCACCTGACT